>NC_137269.1:12500-300000 GCF_053477335.1 Acartia tonsa
TCGGAACTGTAACAACAACTTTGAATTGAATTTACAATTGTACAGAAGAAAAATATGTCGTGGTTCCTGCCGGGATCGAACCGGCGACCTTGTCCGTGTGAAGGACACGTGATAACCACTACACTAAGGAACCTGCTGGAAAGAGGGGCAATTTCTTTGTTAACTTTTTTCTGCAGTACAAAAATTAGTTGTGTGTATGCCACCATTGCCATTACAGGGGTCTCGTGGCGCAACGGATAACGCGTCTGACTACGGATCAGAAGATTGCAGGTTCGAATCCTGCCGAGATCGACATTTTTTGGGTCCGATATGACACGATGTTAGAAAACAGTGTTGCTTTTACAAAATGTTGTGCGCCCCCGGGTGGGCTCGAACCACCAACCTTTCGGTTAACAGCCGAACGCGCTAGCCGATTGCGCCACGGAGGCAGGTTGACAGTGGTTGTATCAATGTAAGTCCAAAACCTGCCCACATGGTTAATAACGGCTAATGTTGTTGTACAATTGAGAAAGCCAGTTTCAGAAGATTCTCTGTTTAAAAATGCACTGCTTAGCACTACAGATATCCTTCCGTTATGGTCTAGTGGTTAGGATAGCTGGCTCTCACCCAGCAGGCCCGGGTTCGATTCCCGGTAACGGAAAACATTTTTCCGTTTGAGAATAATATCTGTTGCTGCAGCAATTGCACTGTGGTGTGATAGTGCAACATTTGAACAAAACTTACGACGAGGATGGGATTCGAACCCACGCGGGCAGAGCCCATTGGATTAGCAGTCCAACGCCTTAACCACTCGGCCACCTCGTCAACTAATTGGATCTAGTGGTCACAGGCTAAGATGTCTGGGCCACTTTCCAATTTCTTTTTCATTTACAACTGTTCCAAAGCATCAGCTGCTTGTGTCAAAAGATTTTCCCACGCCGGGAGTTGAACCCGGGCCTCCTGGGTGAAAGCCAGATATCCTAGCCGTTAGACCACGTGGGATAATGTTTCCGTCCGGGATCGAACCGGAGACCTTCTGCGTGTTAGGCAGATGTGATAACCGCTACACCACGGAAACTCTGTAGTGCATGACCAGATCCAAATGGATCAAGTGTTTTAAATGGCATGGCTGTATGTTTGGTAGCAGTGCTAGGCCCTCACAAGTGTCTCTAGCCGTGATCGTCTAGTGGTTAGGACCCTGCGTTGTGGCCGCAGTAACCCAGGTTCGAATCCTGGTCACGGCAGTGACTTTTTGGATTGTTGTTGAAGAAACACAGAAATCAAGTCATAATGAATCTGAATTATTCAGGCCGCCTGTTGTCCTAAAGCAAGCGTCAGTGGTATAGTGGTGAGCATAGCTGCCTTCCAAGCAGTTGACCCGGGTTCGATTCCCGGCTGACGCATATTTTGCCCAGAAAAAATACATATACATACATTTCATTTTTCTTTGAAGGGGTAGAAAAAAAGCAAAGCCTACGACACCAAGTATTCCCAGGCGGTCACCCATCCAAGTACTAACTTGGCCCAATGTTGCTTAACTTCAGTGATCGGACGAGAACTGGTGCTTTCAACATGGTATGGCCGTAGACATCCAAGGCACGAAAATAAGCCGTAAATGAAATGCAATAACGAAGAGAAAATGTGGGGTGAAATAAATGCTAAACGCCAAACAGTACAGGTGACAACAGTGAGAGGTTTCAACTACAGATTTCAATGATTAGTGGGTTCTCTTTAACCCTGAATAAAGATGTTTGTGACTGACTAAGACAGACACTCAACCCGAGCGGACTCAAGGTGAGCGACCCATCGAAGCAGAGCTGATACACACCTCTTGTAGAAGTGAATCAAGCAATATTAGCTTGGTCGTTTTAGACAAAGATGAAAAGTTACCAGAGTTTGTATATACAATTGTCTTCTGTAACAGGTTCGGTCAAAAATGATCATGTTTCATAATATACAAGCACATTGTAAGTAATTTTTAGCCTTACAATGCTATTTGTCGTACTGATGGAGATGTTTTTGTTTTTTGTAAAACAGTTGTCAGGACAAACGCAAAGGCCAAAACAAGGTGAAAACTAAGCTAAATGTGAGCGTACACACTGCTGACACCTCGTGGACAAATTTGGCAGATGGTCTTAAACACCTTGAGATAAGTCACCAATGCCATGGCAATCATTTCGGACCCAAGTTTTCAAACATTCCAGCCCACAAAACTATTATAATAGCTTACTCTCCCAACAAAAAGTGCTAAAAGAAATCAGATTAACAATGAGAGGGGAGGGGAGGGGAAAGGGGTGGGGTGGGGTGGGGAAAATTTGGCATAAATCAAATGCAAAATAGGAAGAGAAAAAAGTTATAAAAAAAAATTGTTAGTCTACGACACCAAGTATTCCCAGGCGGTCACCCATCCAAGTACTAACTTGGCCCAATGTTGCTTAACTTCAGTGATCGGACGAGAACTGGTGCTTTCAACATGGTATGGCCGTAGACATTCAATCAGAGAAAATGTGGCATAAATTAAATGCTAAATATGAAAAAACAAAGAGAAAAAAGTTGTTAAAAGTGTTAGTCTACGACACCAAGTATTCCCAGGCGGTCACCCATCCAAGTAGGGGTCAATTTCTCTTTGGAGGGTGTTTATACCTTCCCCAAAAATAGTCATAAACCTTCCTTGGACCTATAAGATGCTACCCTGTTAATGAGAACCCGATCGGTTCAGCGGTTAGCGAGGTCGTTTTGTACAAACGAACAAAAAAATCCTTTTACTTTATTATAAGGACTAGCAGCTACGGCCCTAGAGGCCTCTAGGGTCACTTGAGGAGGGGAGAGTCAAATTTGATAACCAAATTTATTATTTTAGATTTGAAAAAAATAAGTAAACGAGGATGGCAATATCTATAAGTAGCGAAGCACAAAAAATATTTAAAAATTTTTAAGTGTAATTGTTACATCAAGAATAGATTTATTGTAGAAAATAAACACATATTTTGTATAATGATGACGATCAAAGTAAATTACATAAAAGATGCTCATAACAATAGGAAAATTTTATTCAATACTGATATCCCAAAAAAGTTTTAAGATTGGACCAAAAACACCAAAGATATGGGGAAATATGTAAAACATTTAAGAATAGCCAAAAACCTGCTAAAAGGCAGTCTGACCGTTATGGTTGTATTGTTAAAACGACAGGAAATTTAATTTTTATATCCTTCCTTAACTTAAAGAATTTGGAAAATCGGACTATATACATCAGAGATATGGAAAAATAAGGGAAAAATTTTAAAATAGCCAAAAACCTGCAAAAAGGCAGCCTGACCGTCATGGTGTTTTCATGTAAAAGGATTTACATTGGTATACAATTTTCATGAAACAAAATGGCAAATATGACCCATATTTTGTATCAGTCTACTCTAGTTTACTCTTAAAGAAAACCTTTTGAAAAAGCCGCGTCTACGTTAGCTGGACTCTAAAGAATTTACATTGTAATACAACAATTTTACGCTAGGTATCGTTATAGTTTACAAAAACAAAACTTCATCTTTCCATCATATATTCAGTATTAATTACGAACATGATAAAATGAACATCACAATTTCATGATAAACCAATTCTAATATACTTATGTGTCTATTTTATGAAATCAAACATGCAGATAATTGGCAGAATTACCATATTTTTGTACTTAAATAGATTTTGACGTAAATATATATAAGTGCATCTAATGCCTAATTTATGCACAAGGCTAAATTCCATTAGACCATGTTGATAATTAGACTGATCAAATCTCTGTATTGGCTTACTTTAAGTAATTCCTGAATTTAAAATCTCATAATAAGACTATAAAATAGTTGAAAACCATCCTGCAATCCACCATGCCAACATTCTAATTATTACATTATCCATTTACAATTGAGATCAATCGGAAAAAATAGCCGAAAGCCACCCCAAAGGAATAATATAAAAAAGCATAAAACCATTCCGGGACATACTTGACTATCTAAAAAGGCGAACTCAATTAGTTAATTAGTTATTGGGATCGCAAGCTTCAGGCCAAAAAAAAAATTCATACTACTTTATATTGTAGGCTTAGTTTTTTCAAACTTGTCTCTTTTTATTAAAACTAGCAGTTCAGTAGATTATCAAAATCTTAAACAAAAAAAAGTAAAAAGACCTTACTTTTTAAAAGCACAGCTTTTCTAAAATATAAATATATAATACGGTCCGTCCGTGCATCCTTTCGTTCAGGTTAGCTGTTTCCTTTAACAGTTTGGTAGGACTTAGAAAGTGCATCAACTCTATAATCGTTTTGAGGTAGTCCGTACCTCAAGTTAAAACATGCTGATTTTTTACTTTTTTGACAACAATATCATCCCGTTCATCTGATTACTTTTACAACAAGTACAATGCTATAAGCTTCGCAACGGATGTTATTTCTTTTAATTCGTTTTGTGTTTTTTTTTATGTTCTATTATCTCTATGTTTTTTTAAAGTAGGGTAATGGCCAAATTTAAAATAACAAGGATGACAACATCCATAAAAGCGAAGCACTGAAACGATAGGACAAACGGACATTAACACTTGTACATTGTCAGAACTGAATAATATCAGAATATAAATGTATAAGAGTCGAAGCAAAATTGTTAGGAAATTTGTTGAAAAACTGCTTGATACAGGATGATATTTATGGACATATTTACATTTTTAGGACTTGATTATAGAGTTGCTTTGCTTATAACATTATACACTTTGTTGTCCCAGGAATTTAATATATGCAAAAACAAGATCAATCGGATAATTAAATCACATAAAAATTCGTTGTTAAAAAAGCAAAGAAATCAACATGTTTAAAATGAACGTACGGACATTCTGGTAATGATTATAGAGTTGCTACGCTTTCTAAATCGTACCTAACTACTAAAAGAATCACCATGCAAAGTTTGAAATCGATAGGATAATTCTAACATGCCTAAATTATCGAAAAAAAGCTATCCATTCCAGACGGACGGACCGACCCTAATTATAGAAAGCTTCGCTTTTAATAATTATAGAAAAATGTATATTTATGCTCTAGTAGGGCTAGGGTAAAATGTACGTATTTCTCTCTAAATTCATGTTTAGGACTAGGTGAATGAGAGAAAGAGAAATATTCTGACGTCAGAGAAATTCTGCATTCCTATTGGCTGTGTCGTCTCTAGCAGACAAACATTTTTTGGTGATTCACTGAAAAAATAAATAAACGAGTTATTTTTTAAATAAAAAATTAAAGATAGCTAATTTTTAACGGGAAGGTTTAATCTTATTTTTTATGAAACTCAAGCTTTTGTAGAGTTAAGCTCAGAATTTTGTATAATTTTAGAAAGCTATCTATTTTAAGGAATGCTCAAAAAATTCGTATATCTGTGTGCGTACTCTTTCATACTTGCATTGCAACCTTTGTCCCCCTCCCTTTCCCCTCGCGTATATTTCTCTTTTAGTTGAAATTCTAGCACAGCATGGAAGGATATAGATAAGGCTAGATTACTCATTTTTTATTCAAATACGCAAGGTTTAACTTTTCATGTTAGTTATTCATTCAAAACTTTTTACAGAAACAAGAACATAAACAATTTGAGAATTTGTGTTAACATTAGAAGTTGTCAAGTGAATGCCATTATCTAAGCTGTTGAAAACCTGCTTTAGCAAAGATTCAAACGTGAAAATTCATCCAAGTTCAACAGAAGAGTATTCAAACCAACCGTTGGCAGATTGTACTTCAAAAATGCCCGGCACACCACTTGATGTCATAATAATCGGCGCAGGTTTGACCGGTCTTTCCCTAGCCCGCCTTCTCATTGATAACGGCCAAAGTGTGCTTGTTCTGGAGGCCCGCGACAGAATCGGCGGCCGCATTCACACCCATGAAACCACTGATGGTGCAGAGGTGGAAATGGGCGCCACCTGGTTTTTCCCACATTTTTCCAACCTTCACAAACACATGAAATCCACAGGCCTTACTCTGATGGAGCAGTACATGAAAGGGTACACCTTGCAGGAGAGTGGGCCCAATTCTCCACCCAGAAAGTTCTATGAAGGTGGTTCCTCTGACATGTTCAGAATAAAAGGTGGCACAAGTAACTTGGTGCGCACACTCTACAACAAAATCGGCCATGACAAGGTTGAACTTAATCAGGTTGTTAAAGAGATAAAAAAGGTTGAGGAAGGTGCCGAAGTTGTCACTAATGATTCATGCTTTAAAGCTAAAAGAGTTGTGACAACAATTCCACCCCAGTTGCTGGCAAATTCTGTACAATTTACCCCAGCCTTATCCAATGATGTAAAGCAGATTATATCCAACACTCACACTTGGATGGGCGGATCCATGAAAGGGGCCATAACCTATTCAAAGCCTTTCTGGAAGGACAATGGTAATTCTGGAGCTTTGTACAGCTATTCCGGACCTTTCGTACAAATGTACGATCAGACAAGTACAGATGGCAAGAAATTTGCCCTGGTTGGCTTCATGGATGAGTCAATAGCAACCCTCCCCTATAAAGAACGCAAACAGAGAGTTGTGAGCCAGCTGGTTCGTGTCTTTGGTGACGAGGCACGAGAACCTCTGGACTACAAGGATACATACTGGGCTGACGAAGAGTTCACCATGCCCAAAAACGCCGCCCGCCTTTCTGCACACCGCAACAATGGCCACCAGGTTTACAGGACACCACATTTGGGGGGCGCACTATACATTGCTGGCACGGAAACCTCTAGCAGGGCAGGAGGATACATGGAGGGTGCCGTCAATAGCGCTGACTTTGTATTTCAACAATTGAAGGATGATTTTAAAAGCAAATAGGATTTTGCTGCCAGTTCAAGAGTGGACGAATTAAATGTTACTATTTCATTTTTGCTTACTAAATCTGTGATTTATATTATATTAATTTTATGTATTTAATTGCATGTATATAGCTTGTTAAGTTAATAATAAAAAAATATGCTTTGTTATTTGGTTTATTATTATCCTATTCATCAAATTATTAGCAAAGCTACTCTATGCACTACTCTCTTTGTCTGTCCGTCTTTCTGTGCTACTTGTGCAGCCATGATCTCTGATTCAATTAGAGAAATTAAGCTTTTTTTGTGTGTGAAAATTTCAATTATCTATGTGCAAACTTTTACATGAATTTTACATTTCTGAAGATTTCAAATAGTGTTCAAATCTATGTGCTTCGCTTCTTAAGGATGTTGCTATCCTTGTTTTACAACTTTTGGTAATTTTAAACAAGAACATTTACGTTGTGTGTAGCAAATTAAATTAATTAACGTAGCTATAAATTTCATTCAGTATTGTTAATAAAGGACTAAGTATAATGTGTTGGCGAGTATTAAGATGTATTGAACAGGGATAAGACAATGGCCGATATAATAATGTATATCCTCATTGATAATAAACAAAAACACCCCTTCTATAGTGTAACGTTTGAACACTTAAATTAATAAATCAAAATTCACTGAAGTTGGTAAAGTAAGGAAGAAGAAAACGTTATTGTAAATCTATGTGGACTGTTCTAGCTCATAAACAGCTCATTGTCCCTTCGTATAATGTGGGGGACTCCAACTCCCGCCCCCCCCCCCCCCCCCTGAAAATAACATAACACATTTTTTGTCAGTATTACATCCCCTTTATATATATTGTAGCTTAAAGGGGTTGGGGAGGGGGTGTCAAAATTAACGGGTGCGCTTCACAAATCTATGGCATTACCCTGTGCACGCCACTGGTGTCAATTTGTTGATAAGAAAATTAAAGCGGAATTTTCTAGGCTGAAGTTTCGAGGTTGGGTGGTAAAAATCGAAATTTCTTTTTCACCAAACCTCCATAAATTTCTTTTTCACCAAACCTCCCTAAATTTCTTTTCCACCAAACCTCCATGTCAATTTTTTACAATTTTCTTACATCCAGGGATGAGATGAGAAAATAAAGTTAAATTAATTTGTAACACCTTTTGAGATAGACAAAATTAATCCTTCGATAATTAGATTAAAATGAACTTTTACAAGCCAATATTATAAAACAACATATATTCCCCTAAATAGTTTTATAGGCCAATAACTGGTAGACCGTGTTTAGAATCGGGCCAGTAAAATTAGCAGTCCTATATCCCTAATTCTTCCTAAATTTATATTCTCGAAACCTCTGTAATTGACAGATTTTATGTTTCGAGGTTGCATTCTCATTTTTTTTCAAGTTTTATTTTTAAACAATAATTTTTGAATCAATTTTATACAAAACGATATAAGAAATGTTTTTTTTGGTATTTTAATGAAACCCGTAAATTATATATATAGAGTTTAGATAAAATATAATGTAATTTAGACACGCACAGTGAAAAATATTTGTGTGAAAACATGTTGTGACTTTCATCTCATACTGAAAATGTTTGAAAAAAAGGAGTACTCTGAATTTTGTAGAAATATTTTAGATTTTTTACAAGTCTTTCTTAATTTTAGGCTTTTTTGGGTATTATAAATCATATTAATTTTTTTAAAGCTCCGCAGAGAATTTTTTTTTAATCAAAGATTTTAGGTAAAAAATAATTTATTTAAAACAAATAAAATTTTAAATCTACAGAATATTAGTGTATTAAAAGAAATTTCGAGGTTTCGTGATTTGTAAACTTACAAAATACTCATGTCTAAAAACAAATTTCGAGGTTTCGCGATTTGTAACTTTGCCCAATTGGCAAGATAGATGTTTGCTTTGAGATTTTAAATCTACAGAATAATAGTGTATTAAAAGAAATTTCGAGGTTTCGTGATTTGTAAACCTACAAAAATACTCATGTCCTAAAACAAATTTCGAGGTTTCGTGATTTGTAAATTTACAAAATACTCATGTCTTAAAACAAATTTCGAGGTTTCGTGAAATGTAAATTTACAAATTACTCATGTCTTAAAACAAATTTCGAGGTTTCGCGAGTGTTTCAAGACAAATGTTTGCTTAGTAAACGACGACATTTATAAAACAAAAGTGTACACAAATGTTTACATAATTTTTAGCAGACAGAATTCTTTAAAATTAAAGTTTACAAAATAATAAAAAGTTTAAGTAAATTCTAATTATTAGAATTTTTATACCTAATTTAGATTGGTTTCAGTTTAACTTTATAGTAAGTTTTATTTAGTCATTTTTAAATTGGTCCTATAGTTAATAACTTTAAATTATCATTATACTAGGTAGTTATACCGGTTTAATGTATCTTAAAATTGTGTAAAAAACGTACATGCATTAACAATTACCCATTAAAGCTAAACGGTGTCGGTCCGTCTGTCTTTCATAACGTCCGCCTGCCTGTCCCGTCACCCTGATTTTGATAAAAAAAAATTCTTGCTAAATAAAAAATTGGGTTTTCGAATTCAACTTCCTCTTCTACTAGATGCCTCTAGGGTCGTGGCTGCTAGTATTTTACATTTGCAAATTATCGAGTTCAAACCTGTTATATTAATTGCATCATGTATCACGTAGGTCAAAAAAATTGTCAAAGAAAGCATTTTTTACTTTTGTGTATCTATAATACTATGATACTTGATGTCTGTCTATCTGAAGCTTAAGAACTCGGTAACCACTGAACCGAATGGGCTCTTCAGGGAAAATACCTACTGGTCCTGTTGTGGTTTTAATAAAGCTATTTTCTTGGGGGTGGGTCATCTCCCCCCCTCACCCCCCGGCCAAAAATCTCTAACCATTTTTTTTTATTTTGTAGAAAAAACAAAGAAGGGTGGTGAGAGACTTTTTTATATAAAACCAGGGATGCAGAGCCGTTATTTTAAGAGCGGCTCCGGCTTCGAATATAGTTAAAAAATATCTAGAGAAAAGGGTTTTTGTATCTTGATTTAACTCAATTTTGTAATTTGAAAACCCTTTTGAGTTTTTCAAGTCTATTTGTCTCAAAAATTGAACTTTTAAAATCTTTGAAAGTAAAAAAGGACTTGGAAATTTGTTGTTATTGAGTTTTCTTGATTTTAGTTCGGAGCCGGAGCCGCAACAAACTTCAAACGGCTCCGCATCCCTGATTTAAATGATAGTTGGGTATCAGCAAAAAAAAAATACCCCCAAAAAGTATGGGGGCTATATAAAGCTGACTCTTTTATGCGAACGAAATGAAAAAAAAATACCAAAATCTGTACAAAATTTCAACCAATAACATGGCCGAACAGTTTTTCCTTCTTTATCTCCTTTTTGTGTCTCTATATTATCTTTATAGTTGATGTTGAGGTTCCATATTTCTTTCCCGGGTTTTTTAAGGCTTCAATTCGTTTTGGATATAACCGTTTTTGTTTTCTTTATGATCATGCATGTTTCCACGCTACTGGTCAATTGAAATGTGGTTTTAATTTTCTAAGGAGAGAAGCTTCTTTATAAGGGGATGTGTCATTTCTTCTGTCTGTCTGTAATTTTAGAGGAATGCCTTTATATTTCTTTTTTTAAGGGGGGCGGGGGGTTAATGCAACCATCTCGTAATCAATAAGTAAATGGAACTTCGAATTTCGATCTGAAATTTTGAATGAGTAATCCTTGGTAGGTAGAATTTGCAAAATATTCTGGCCAAACAAAATATCAAACTTTGAGCTGTACGCTAAGACCAAGTGCAAAAGTATTGAAGAAGAAATGAAATTTAAAAGACTAAGGTGGCTAGGACATGTGCTCAGAATGGAGCATAGCAGGATTCCAAAAAAGTGCTTAAAATGGAACCCCACCACTGGTAAACGCAAACAGGGACGACCAAAAATGACCTGGAGGCAGAGCACTGAAAAAGACCTAATTAAATTAGAATTGACATGGGGAGAAGCTGAAGCACTTACCAAAAAAAGGAATTCATGTTGGAACAAGGTGTCCGTATTCTCTGGACTTCACAGTCAAAAATAGAGATGCGCCTGATGATGATGAATCCTTGGTAGGTCTATTTTCTCTAAATCGAACAAAAAGTTCGAAAAGTAAGAACTAACGGCTGGCGGCTTAGTCGTTTTGCCATATTTGGCTATCTTCACGGCAAATTAGTCACGAAACCTATTTCCACATAATACTCTTTGCCGCTCCAAAACGTTATCAAACGGTTCTAACCGGTAGAAATTTAAATGGTTATTGCTATTATTTAACATGAATTAAACCAAAAATATGTTTTAAAAAGTTGATTCCTGCGTAATTAATGATGAATTTGCCTTGAAAAAAGACAAAAAACGGCTGAGTCGCCTGCTGTTAGCCGTTACTTTTCCAACTTTTTGTTCGATTTAGGGAAAATAGACCTACCAAGGATTACTCATGCAAATTTCAGATCGAATTTCAAATTCTAAGTGCCATTTACTAATTAATTACGATATGGTTGCATTACCCCCCCCCCCCTTATATGCTATTTTCTTTACAGATCTAAACTTTTTCTTTTGTTCAACTGCATATTTTAATAATATTAATTTGGAAAGTTTCGTTACTGTTGAACTTAATAATCATCCTTGTAAATTTAATCGAAGAACTTGCAAAAGTTTACAACGAACTTTTAGTACTCAAATTGGAAAACATTATTAAATAGAAATTTCACAATTTTTATTCGAACATATTCTAATATTAGAATTTTGTTTGAAGGTATAGTAATGTTATTTTTTATAAGTTTTAAATTTTTTTAGAATTTTTTTATAAGGAATATGTAATTTGAAACTGATTTACTATTTTGTGTATAAATGTTTATTGTAATCGCACGCAGCGGAGTACGCACACACACACGCACACGCATCAACTAAGTATTAGTATTAGTAAGGCATCTGAGGCACATCCTGTTATTTAAACTAACCAACCATGGATTATCTGGATTTAGACACGTTAACAATGGCGGGTAAATATCTGCTTGGTGCTACAGGGGGTCTGGTCAGCTATATTGCGGGCAATTATCTCATAGGTAAGATATATATTTATTTCAACATAACTATTAAAAATAAAAGTATTATTAATGTACCTAAGTAATTTTTATGTAAAGATTGCAGGGATATTAAGGAATAAGACAATGGACGGTGAATTAATGTATATCCCTTACGACGACAAACAATTATTACCCCTTCTGTAGATTTAAATTTTTGGTTTAGCACTACTTGTTTGGAACCAACCAATCACAATTTACTAAAACTACCCAAAGTTGTAATGAGGAAATATTATAAAACTTTGGGTACAAGAATTAGAACTTTGGGTACAAGGATAATTTGCCAGCTTCACAACCTTGATATGGTGGCCATTGCAAAAGCTGAAAATACAAAAAGTCCAGTATAAGTACAAATGTCTGTCTGTCACAGAATTTTTTTTTGGGGGGAAAAGCTGATTTTTTGAGCTGTCATTTAGGATAGACAGATTAAGTTCTTTGTGAAGATTCCCCATTCCATTATTAAGAATTTACCAGAGGTGTATATGTGAATATCTTTGTCCCCGCCCTTTTTTTCTTTCCCAAACTTATAAAGTTAAAATATTAAATATTTTCAAATTTGAATATCTTTCCTATCTCCAACCCCCCCACACCCCCTTACCCCGGGGGCAAAATGGAAAATATACACCCACTACTGTAATTTCTTTACTTCGCTACATAGGATATCCTTGATCTTGTTGTTAATTTGTAAATTGGTAGTAACTATAACAGCATTTTGTATTATTGAGTTTGAAAATATGTTGACGTTATGTTTCTCAAATATCTAAGTAATATCGCTAGTTGTTGGAGATATCTTTTCGTTGGAAACGTTTGATATCACCTTTGTCATTCGTTATATTCATGTATCCTAGAATTTATATGCATTTAAACATAAAAATTAAATATCATTCACATAAATAAGCCATTTGTTGGATCATAATGAGTTGACATCTTTAATTTTTAGTTGCAAAGCTACTCTTTAACATGATATCTACACTATTCCCTTCTCCCTCTCTAGCAAGACCTGGCAGCTGCGCGTCATACGCTTGTAAGCCTCAGTGAAATCGTCATGTTAAAACTTCAAAATTCAGGTGGATGTCTAAACCTGTTCCTAAACAGACAATCTATCTTATCGGATTTTTTTTGGACACAAGCCGCGCGGGTTTAAATTTAAGGCTTATGCGCGACTGAGGCGCGGCTGCTTAGCCCTCCATTATAGACAAGCAGACGAGTACGCCGCTGCATGTGAGCTATGACCAGAAGCCACGGATGGACATGAAAGGGTTGGATCTCTTCCCCATAATGTCGGCCATTTTCAAATCGCTTCCAGAAAACACCAGAAGAAATCTTCTCTTAAAGGTAAAACATGTCATTTTTTATACACTTTTATACACAGCATTTGAGGGGTGGGGTGGGGTTAGTGCAACCCTCTTATTTTAAATTTTAGTAAATAAAAAAGTAGTGTCATCCTCCCACAAAAAAGTTGAACCTATGAGAAGCTACATTGTACAGGAGAACCATTTCGGTTCAGCGGTTAGCCAGATCCTTCGGTACAGACAGAAAGACATCATGCTACTTTTATGTAAGGATTATTGTCCTTGTTAAATTAAGTTTATTGAGATTACAGGCTAGGTAAATTATTAAACTAGAGTTAAGTACAAATAATTCTTATCGTATCACAAATGATAATTTTATGGAAACTTGAACTCAATGCATTAAGTGGGTGGCAGGGATGTTCTAGGATAAGACAATTTATAATAAATTCTAACATATGACTGAATTAACAACAAGAGCTATCCGTTATGGACTGACAGACGTACGGACAAACGTTATTATCGAAAAAATTCAGCTCATGGCTTTATTTTAAAAAGTACCGTATGTTCCTCCTACACATAGTTTTGTAACACCTAATGAGCAGGGTTGGGCCGGATATTTTTTGACTGGATACCAGATATCCGGCTGATTTCTAATGCCTGATATCTGGAGCTGGCTGGATATCTATCCAAACGTTAGATATCCGGCAAATTATCGGATATCCAGCATTAGAAATCTGCCGGATATCCGGCCAGATATTCAAAATGGCCGGGTATCCGGAGCAACCCAACTAATGAGTATTTATAAGAATTCTGTAATTTTAGGGCAATAAGCCCAGCAGTTGGACGGTCCCTGACTGGTTTGATATCTACGGAGAAAATCCATACAAGGAATTTTTCAATCAAAATAATGAAAATTGGAAGAAAAAAGCACTTAGTGTCGATTTGGTTAAAGGGTGCTATTCATCAGGGGTTTAAGAGATAAGATAATGGTTGATTAATTTATGTATATCCCCAATGATGACACACAATATTACCCCTTTTGTAGATTAAAATTATTGGCTGAAACGATGAAACACTCAAGTTAATGAACCAACCAATCAAAATCCCATTAACCCCTACCAAGACTTAAATCTGAAAAAAATAGAAGAAAAAAACATCCTAGGACCAAGGTGAATCTGTTCAAAATTGCCGAACTTAATCAGTTCAGTAGTTATCAAATCTTAAGCTATAGACAAAAAAAAACCTTACTACTTTATACAATAGGATATAATATATGTATATTTAAGTTGAAAAATGTTGAAAGATTTCTGAGGTTATACCCGGCAAAATTTGGAATGTTTATTACTCGACTGAAAATTTCTGGGCATTTGAGTAAGTTATAAAATTTTATATAATCAGGCTGATTAAGGCTTCGACTGATTCTTCCACCCAGCCGCCCAGCTTTTCAAAATTCGTGCGGTGAATTGCTGCTGATACTTTAATTTTATCTGAGCTGCTTTATTGAATATTTCGGTGGGTACAGCTGCTAAAGAGCTGCTTGGTCAGGCGGCTGAGAGGCTTGTGTTTCTGAGACTTTGGTTTGCTGAATTTAAAATTTAGTAACTAAAAAGCTTCCTTCTAATATTCTTATATAAAAGTAACAGGATGTCTGTCTGTACCGAAGGACCTCGCTAACAGCTGAATTAATATTGTTCTCTTCACAATATAGCTTCTCATAAGACCTGGAAGTTCAGTTTGGTATCGAGGGCGTCTTAGTTTTAAATCTCTTAATTGAAGCTTTTTTTATGGCTATCTTAAGTTGACACCAGACTCCGAAATCTTTCAAACTTTTACTTTTGAATATTTTAAAATTATTTATATTTTATTTTTTAGTCCACAGGCTAAAACCTTTTCTAAAGCCTTGGGGATGGATTTCACTGATGAACAAACATGTTGGAGAATCATGCGCAATGCCGAGCAGTTTGGCAGAGAGGTTTCTAATCAGGTCATATTTCAATTTGCCTTCTGTAATTTTTTCATTTCCATCTAGCTGTTTATACTGTACTAGCGGCTGCATCCCTTGTATATAATCGCTACAGAAGTGTTTATTAAATTTGAGGGGTCCACTAAAAAAGTCTTAAATTTCAAAATTAGATAGACCAAAAATATTCTTGGCCCTAGGTATGTAAAGATTCCAGCTCAAGAAGTTCGACTCTACCCTCATCCCCCCGTAGAGGCATCTGGGGGCTTATTCACTAGTTTTTAATAGAACTATATTTTTAGACTTTGAAAGACTTGGAGAAAGCTAAAGAGCTGAATGACCTGGTGGAGGCCAAAGAAAGATGTCCAGAAACAATCAAGGCTGTTGGTCCTTTCGCCCTGAACATGCCCGTCGTCAAACTTAATAATGGAGATGTTTTACTTTACTGTCCCGTTAGGGTAAGTTCACAGGGAGGGAGGGAACGTTTGGCTTTTTTTTGAACACTAGTTACCAAAGTTTTATAATAACGTTTTCTTGTTCGTTTGCTTACCAACTTTGGATACTTTTATTGAATTTTGATAGGTTGGTTTATTACCTAAGTTGAGTGTCCAAACGCATCAACAACTAATTGTAATCTACAGAAGGGGTAATTTTGTGCATCATCATCAGGGATGTATATCAATTTATCGGTTATTGTCTAGTCCCGTTAGATTCCTGGTAATTTCAGATTTATAATAAATTAATTTTCATCTCAATTAGGTATGATCAACAAAGATATCTACTTTTTTGAAAGATCCAAATTTTTACTTGACTAGAATGAATAATTTTTTATCAATTCTATATACTTGTAGCCTGCAATATCAGAGTTTGTCTGAAGGTTCTAGTTTCTATTAATAGATAGATATAGAAAGTCCGAGTTATAATATTCTTAATTGGAGGAAAACAGCGTAGGAACAGTCCAACCAAATTTTTCTTTTAATGTTTACATATTTTGGTTCGAAAATAGACATTTTAAAAAACGAAGCCTTTCTATAATAAGGGTCGGTCCGTCCGTAACGGTTAGCTCTCTTTTAACTAAGACACTAATAGTCTTATCGATTTCAAACTTTGCATGATGATTCCTATAACAGTTAGGTACACTTTAGAAAGCCTAGCAACTATATAATCATTACCAGAAAGTCCTTACAAAAAAGACCTTGGTAATATTAGAATTACTGTGTTGTGAATGTTTAACCATCTAAGGGTAATAAATCTATACTAATATGTATTATAATTAAACATATCATGTGCTTGCAACAGTTTTATGAATGTGTTTTTCTTCTCAGGTTCGAGATGAAACAGGATTTGCTGAATGGCTGGAGGGACTTGGTCCAGTTAAATGGGTAGTTCTAGGTAGGCTACCTAGTTTTTATTCCCTTGGGACTTTTAAAACAGTGATCTTTTTAAAAAGTTTTTTTTTACGTTTATTTGTTTTTATCTGTGTATTACACTTTTTAAGTTTGGCTTATCTTGGCTGATTTTCATCGGATTTTAAATTTTTATCTGACGAAAACTACCTAGGTACCTATTAGAAAATAAAATCCAGTAATTGGTTGTCTTTGAAGATGTGTTTGTCAAAATGAAACTTTGCGTATCAACGTTTTTTTTGGGATTGGGGTTGTACTCAATTATCTCCCCTAATACACAACTAAGGGAAGTTGCGTGATTGTTTTGCGACTGAATAGTTCGAATCTCACAACCGTAACTCAGTGTGTTACCACTGAGCTACGACGCCAATTTTAAATGATTCATTGTCATAGGTTCCTCAGCCCATACTTTGATGATTCCATCTATAATGAAACGGTAAGATTAATTTATTATTAACCTTTTGGAAAAAAAGGCATTTAGTGTTTACTTCTTCCACCAATTCAAAAAAGATTTCAATGCTTTCTCGTTATTTCTATGACTTTCTTTAGGTACTTTTATTCAAATTGCGTAAACACAGAATTCTGTTTAAGGACACACTTACATTTTTTGGACTTGGTTATTGAGATGCTTTGTTTAAAATATTGTACCTTCCTTTCCTAGGTATCAGTAATCCAAAAATCACATTGATAGGATTATCAGATTGTATAAAATTGTTGTTGATAAAAAAGATAAAAAAAAAAGATAATAATCACTACGTTTTAGATGGACGTTTGAACTTTTTAGACGATAAATCTTACATGACTAAATTAACGAAAAGAGCCTAATTTTCTTTTAATATTTAAGATATCCGGAGGCCGTTTATATTTCTAGCAAGGATGCCTGGGACAAATTGGCATTCATGGATGGTTGGCCAAAGGTAATGTTTTTTTTTTATTGATAAAAAGACCTTTTAAAAATATTGCTAGAATCCGCATTCTGCAATTCCAAAAATCCGCAATCTGCAAATAAATCCGCAATCCTCAGATTTATCCGCTTTTTTTTGGGGGGGGGGGGGGGCAGATTCTGAATCTGACCTAAAAATTTGGCGGATTGCCAACCCTAGTTTTCAAGTAGCCCAGCTTCTCTATACAAAGGGTATTTATGTTCGAACGTGTGTTCTTAAGCAAGAGTTGAATTATAAGTGTCCTGAAAGGGGAAGTAGGGGCGACTCCCTCCAAATTAAAATTGGTAAGGTCTGCCTTTTCCCTTTATTCATTCAGGGTTAACACCTCTTGGTAAAACCCGGAATGTTCACAAGAAATTTGTCCTCTATCTTTAATAGTAGTTGAGAGAATCTCATATCTTTCCACAGCGTTACGTACTAACTTTTATATTTTATAGAAAAAGGCTGATTTTGAATATGATAACGTGGAGGATCTTGAAAGATTGAATAATCTCTTGTCAGAAGAAGGTAACAAACATAATTACCCTATTTAATAGTAGAAGGTTGTGTTAGTCTGTAAGTTAAGATCTCGACAACAATTGAACTGAGTTTTCCTTTAAATGGGTCCTGAGATAATGATGGTTATTTTGTTTTTATATTTTAGGAGGTTTTAAGCTATTTTTCTGTTCCTTCCTCCTTCCTTGAAAAAGAGGTAGGGCACCTATAAGCGAAGCACATAAAAATCATGCATGAATACGGATAAGGAGATATTAAGAGAATTCGTTAAAATCAATTATAGAAATAGAGAAAAAAATAACAAAACCTTTCTAACGTAATTATATATTGTTTTGATACTCTAACATTATGTTGCTAATGATCTCATTACTAACTTATCATATTTATTATTTTGAACCTACTCAAATTGTTACAAATTGTAATTAACTTACTGTACTGATGATTATTTGCAATTTGTGTTTCATTTTGTCAATTAATTCTTCGTTTTTTTCTCATTGTATTATGTATGATTTTTTTTCCATAAGATGAATAAATCATTTATATATTTTGTAACATAACAGACAGACCTAAGAACAAATTAAATAAAATACTTGATTGTAAAAGTTATTGGGAATCTTCACAATAAAACAGCCTGTAAATGTTATCAGGAATCTTCACAAAAAAACAGCCGTCCATCTTGAATAGCAGCTGAGAAAGTCACATTTTCCAGATAGCTGAACAGACTCACAGACCAAGTGAATTTAATACTGGATTGTAAAAGTTATAGGAAATCTTCACAAAGAACAGCCTTCTAATCTTGTATAGCAGCTGAGAAAGTCACATTTCCCCTATAGTGTTACGGACTGAGAGACAAAGTAAATCATAGAGTTGCTTTGCTACTTATAGATATTTCTGTTTCTAGGTATTCAGTTCCATTTTGTGGCTGGTGACAACGCTACAATGACTGTGGTACCAATAGCGCATAAAGCTGCTCTAGAATGTGATATTCTTTATGGATTAAGGTTCTAGTTCATAACTTTACTTATCAATTTTTTTTTAAAGCGAAGCTATTCTATAATTAGGGTTGGTCCGTCAGTCTGTCCGTCCGTCCGTTCGTCTGTCTTTTAGATACTAAATGACTCCTTTTTAAGATAGACGCCTGAAATTTTCAGGGATTAAATAACTTCATATTCTCCATACTCTCACCAAGTTTCATTAAGATTTGTCAATTAATTGGGGTAGATCGATTCCTAGATTTTTAAGTTTTCATGATTTTCCCGACTACTATTCAAGATAGTCGGATGAAATTTGTTTGGGGTGCTGGATCAATTCCCAGATTTTCACGTTTTATGTCCATCCATAATTTTTGAGCCTCGTTGAAATCGTTACTTATGAATGTTGTCATTTTTCGATCAACGGTTAGATCATGAGTCACAGACAGACCCATTGACATACTTCCTATTACTTTTTTATGAGGATTCTAAAAACGGTGAAGCGAGTTGAAATCGCATTAGAAAAGTGTCGTAAAATTTAATAACTTGAAAATACGCTCTTATTCGTGCGCCGTCTTATCTGCAGCTGCAAAACGGCAATTTAACACAGTCGAAATTTCATATTGTCTTTAACCTGCCGTGTTTTGCTTCTATGATTAGTCCAAAATATTTAGGTACAAAAATAACATGGGTAGGTATGTACCTGGTTTTTCATCTATAGAAATATAAAATTTTCAAATGTTTAAATTTTCAGTGATGGTGGTTTTCTGAACCTAACCAAAGAGGAATTAGAAGTTGGGGGAAGTGCTCCCGCCGACCAAAGGTTAGCCTATTTTACGCTACAGAATGTAAAGAACAGTGGGTGGATTCACTCGAAAGTGCCTTTTGGGTATTAAAACCTCTCCCATTTTTTTAAAAGGGGGGGGGGGGCGAAAATTACACTTTTTGAAACCAAAACTAAAAGTCAAAGGAGCTCAACTAAAAAAAGAGTTACGGGTCTGACATTTTGCATGGCAGTTGCTTTATAAGGGGTACAATATGGAACTGTGAAGAAACGGCGTCACAACCGCCGAAAACCGAAAACCGCCGAGAAAAGGCAAAAAAAATTTCGGCGGGAAACGGCGGTGTTCGGCAGTTGCGCCGCCGTTTCTTCACAGTTCCATATTTTACCCCTATAAAGCAACTGCTATGCAAAATCTCAGACCTGTAACTCTTTTTTTAGTTGATTTCCTTTGTTGACTTTTAGTTTTGGTTTAGGGCAGGTTATGTTGGTACAAGGTAGCCTCGAAGAGTTAGAGCTCCCCACATTCTAGTTAGGCAAAGGGAACAAATCCCCCCCCCCCTCTTACTTTAAAATTATTTATATTAAAAAGGGGGTTGTGTAGTTTCAGTGTTCAAAAGACATTATGAGGGAAAGCACTACACATAATAAGTCAAAGTTAAAACTTTTGCCCAAATAATAGTTTAGCAAATGATCGTAAAATAAGATCGTGAAATAATGTTCAAAATTTTCAATGATTTTCTATGAATAGGTACTCAACCGCTTTTAATCCAGTGGATTTTAATCGGAATTGAAGCAATATAGAAAAAAATAAAATGTTAGGATGCAATATTTTAATTCTTTTTAGATTGTTTAAGATGGCCTTAGCGACAAAACCGACTTCACCAAATGGTTATCTGCCAATTTATAGGTTGGATTTTTCGTTTGTTGAATTTAGAGCTTTGCTTTTATGGATGTTTTCATACTTGTATATTAACAGATAAATATTTAAAAAAAAAATGTATTTATGGGCCAAAGCAACCCCCCCCCCCCCCTACTCTTATTATTTATGTTGTGCAACTGACATAGTAGCTGTAAGAACAATTTGTAACGTCTTTAGTTATAACGCGGTGTCGGCCCGAGATTCGAACCTATCACTTCCCCGGCGACGCGCGGATGCGCTTCGTGTTGTGCCCTGATCGCGGGTTTTACTACTTTTTGTAATAGGATTTCTGATTGATAGAAATATTTTATTTGTAGGTTCTGGATGATGGACCCATGCTGCCCTATGGGGTAAGATTTCTTATTTATTCAAATTCTTGGGGCGGGGTTCTCCTTTGATTTTAAGTAATTATCGAGATAACCCAGAGCATCATCCACTTGTGATGGGATGCAATACACTAACGCCCACTTCAGGATATAAGGTAAAGTAACAAACAACAGAAAACCAACACCTTGATTGCACGACCTTTGTCTGGAGATTTGCGCCTGTTTATGAGCAAAGTCATTCTCCCTACTTTCACTACTTGTGTCTTTTATTAGACAAAGTAGTAGTACCAAGCAGGCACGCTATCACGTACACTAATGCCGCGGGTTAAAAATTTCATCTTTTTTAGCTAACGAATATCATTATTTCTTAACGTGGAGTCTTAAGAAATGGATTTTGTCCCCTGGATTTTGTCAATGTTATGTTAAATATGTTTTCTTAAAATGCAAGGATTTTTTGGTTTTATTTGGACATTCTAAAATCAGATAGGTAATTCATTCGTATATAATTTGTTAGCAGCTTCGCCATAGCGTTTAAGGACTCTGTAAAATAGAAAAATACCCTGAAGTCAGCTCAAGACTTTAAAAAATACCTAAAACCATCGGGACATATGATATAAATAACTTTCTTAAAATGTGGAACTTATTCATTTCAATGTTTACCTAGCGAGATCAACAAAAAAATCTTATTAATAGATAATAAGAGAGGTATAATAGGAGTATGACAGGTGTCCTTCTTAACTGAATGCTAAACCTAAATTAAAGGTGTAGGGTGGTCGAAACATCTATTACATAAGAAATAGTGGATGTTTATATTTTCTTGTTACCGTAATTTTAAACAATTAAACTTGTGATTTAAGGATTATTATACGGAGTTGCAAAATAATCTAAGATGTCCTCTTGATATATAACATTGTCATTTAATATTTCTATTATTTAGTATATTGAACCCGACACCTCCTGCTAAGGATAATTCCGGCTGTGCCGAAATGGCCAAATCTTTGAGGTAAGAAATTTTCCCGCGTTTTTCAGCGATTTTGCTTTGGATTTAGAATTCTAAGGTATATTGAAAAAGAGAGGGGTAGGTTTCTGGTAGAATCCGTAAAGGTGTTTGTTTTAAGGCTTAAAAATAGTAGTAGAACGATAATATTCACTAAATATGTGTATTTCTTATTGAAAAGAACTATAGACAATTTTTTAAAAATAAAGTTAACATAAATTTTTATCGTTCTATTACTGTTTTTAACTCATAACAAATAACCACGGATTTTACCAGAAACCTACCTCTCTCTTTTTCGTCCTTAAAGGTTGCTAAAATGGACCTCATTTAATGGTTGTTTTAGGATTTTTATGCTTTTTTTTTAATATAAAAGGCGTATAGTTTTCTCTTCATCCAATTAAAAAATTGGGACATTTATAGCGATGGCTTCGAAAAAGTATAGTTTATATTTTTTTATGACTTAATGCATATCTGCTCTAAAAGTCACTTTCCGTTTGTTCATCCTTACCTATTTATACCTATAATTAAACTTTATATAAATGTTCAGGGCCATCTTAGCTGAGGAAATAGAACATGGACTAGGAGTTCATACTGGACCTATCACTGGGTAACATTTCATTTTTAATACCTCAGCTTCTCTATAGATAACGTATGTCATCAGATCGCATGTCTCAACGTAAATCTTAAATAGTTGGTTTAAAATAGTAGGTACCAAAATTGGCAGCCAATAATTTTAATCTACAGAGGGGGTAATTTTGTTTATCATGATTGTGGATGTACATCAAATAAACGTCTTTAAGATTCCTGTAGCTTTCTCCCCTGTAAATTATAGTTTATTGTTTTTTTTTTATCAAATCAACTTAAAAATAAACTATATAAATTTAAATTAACTGATTCAAATCTATGTTCAAAATGTAATATAATAAGTTCAACAGAACATGCCCTCTATTTCTGTGTGTTTCCTACTTATTTTATACATAAAATTGCATTATTTTTAGATTATGTTCTAAATGATAGTAAGCCAGAATTCAGCTTTTTAAAAGAAAACTTTTACTTATACAATATGTTTTATGAAGGCTTTTCAAACGATTTCTATCTACAATTATCCCATTTAATTTTAGTTGCAAAAGATAGATCTTTAAAAAAGAGCGTAGAGGACGATTTCATTAAGTGGGATGACAACAATTTCTATGCACACTCTATTCTTTTATCTCAATTTACTTGTAAACTCCTTCATAATGCTGGCTTGAATAACAATATAATATATGATTTTATTAATTTCATATCAAACTAAGCCTAACATACACATTGTTTCTTTTATTAGTTCTATGTGGATTGATTTATGTCTTTTTATCAATTTTTATCTATCTAATATTATTATTTAACTATGTTTGTATATTATTTCGTATTGGAATAAATATTTAAATGTCAAAAAAAAAAAGAGTTAGGGTCGGTTCATATTACAAATGTCTCTTAAAGGAAGCCTGCAAGAAATACACCGATCTAACTGACAAAGATAAGGTAATAATTTTGTGTCTAGGCGACGTAATTTAATATTTTAATTTCTTTTATGAGCATTGGAAATCTTTCAAAATTCTCATTGTACGTACATAAAATGTCATTTTAAAATGCCTAGAACTTTTTTGTTATTGAAGCTGAAGGCTTAAAATTTGGGGTATTGGGTCTACTTTTGGCAGTCTTTCAGCAGTTAAAGCGTTTTATTTCTTACAGACTTCCTTTAATACTTCCTATGTAATTCTCATGGATAAGACAATAGACTCTTAATTGATATACATTGTACAATGTACATGTACACCCTCAGTTCTATTAACAAAATTACCTCTTCTGTAGATTAAAATTATAGGCGAACTGTGATAGTTTGTATTAACTAATAAAGGTTAAATAAAAATTCTCTAGTCTCTAAGCCAACGAATGATAAAACGTGTTTCTTTGACTTGTGAATCAGTATAACTTACAGTCAAATGTCCCCTCCCTTCCTAGGTAAACGTACATTTATATTTGAAGTAACTTAGATAATATTTTTATATTATATTTAGGAAAGTTTTCAAAGAGAGTGTGGAGGCTAATTGGAATTGGTTAGATGGACAATCTCTCTTGCAACCCAAGAAATGAAAACAAGAATTAATTTATCCAAAACCAGTCAAGTCAACTTTTCTGAATATTTGCATTTTTATTGATTCTACTGTTGTATAGCAAATTAAGGGGAGGGGGGGTTGATTTCTGACATTTTTGCGTAAACAGTGAGTATAGGCTTTTTTCTATGGATTAAGACGATAGATTATATAACAAAAAGTTTATTTTTGGGGTGTAGTTTTCCTATTTAAAAAAAAAATTGGATTTGGCCTCCAGGTTCAGGTGCTGCAGACCTCCAGGTTGTCTCTGGACAGGTAAAAATGAAAAATAATTTTTTTAAGAGCTAGAGTTCAACTTATAAAACAAAATAAGCATCTTTTATCTTCAAATATGTAAATAACATTCAAAAAGATGCATATTTTGTTTTATAAAATGACCTCTAACTTTTCAACAAAAAAAATATTTTAATTCCTGCCTGTCCAGAGACCACCTGGAATCCTATCCAAAAACTCTTAAAACTTGGGAAAATTTATCATATTTGAATGATTTTAACTTTAATATCGTATCCTCTCAGTCCAAAGATAAAGCCTATATACTTACTTTTTACACGAATGTGTCAAAACTTGACCCCTCTTAATTTATAAGGATTGGCTCTATACAGTAACCGTGAAGATAGTAGATCGATGGGTATATTCTTCTTTTAAGCTGGTTCGTCCTTATAATCTTGCTACCGAACCGATTGAGTTCTTCATTTTAGGAAAGCTTCAAATAGGTCCCGCGATGTTTTTAGGTAACTTTTTTTTTAATATAAGTCTTGGGATGGTTTTAGCGGCATTCAAATGAAGTGGGGAGGGGATAGTCGACCCTTCTCTTTCAATTTTAATTTTAAAAATAAACAAAAATTTAATGGGGATTTTTTTTGGGCGTTTCTCTAGGAAGCATAATGGGAGTACCGTCCTCCTAAACAGTTATCAACCTTCCCTTGACCTATAAGGAGCTTTACTGTAAAAAAGGAGAACAATATCAGTTCAGTGGTTTGCGAGATCCCATGCTACAGACAGACTCGTAGACATTCTACGAATCCAATCAATTTTTTTTCGTGGGTGGGGGGGATTAATTTATCTTCTGTTGAGCTATACCTTCAGCCCTGGTGAATATCTTTGATATTTAGAGCTTTAGATTATATTGTTATCAATAAAATTACTCATTATTATTATGTATATTAAGTCATTAATAAAAAAAAACATATATATGTAAATGATCTTATTTTTATTTCAAACTAGAAAGACAAAATCCATATGTAGCGAAGCACAAAAATCAGGGGTTTGAATATGGATTGAAATAACAGATGTTCGGTGTTCATAATTTTAGCAAGGATGACAACATCCATAAAAGCGAAGCTATGAAACGGTAGGACAAACGAACATTAACACTTGTATAGTGTCAGAACTAAATCAGAATGTATAAAAGTCGAACAAAATTTTAAGTGGGTATATATTTCGAAAATCTGAGCTATTACTGGATAATGTTCATGGACATGCTTACAATTTTAGAGAGATGCTTCGCTTATAACATTGTACTTTGTTGGCCAAGGAATCAGTATTACAAAAATTAGATCAATCGAATAAATATATCACATAAAAATTTGCTGCTAAAAAAAGATAAAAATCATGTTTAAAATGGACGCACGGACATTCTAGTAAGTTTTATAGAGTTGCTACGCTTTCTAAATTATCTTAACTACTACAGGAATCATCATGCAAAGTTTGAAATCGATAGGATAAGAGCTAAGCGTTACGGACGGACTGACCCTAATTATAGAAAAGCTTCGCTTTTAATAATAAAATCCCTAACTCGTGTTCTGTTATAATATTTATACTTTCTATCTAGTCTTACAGAGCGACGGTTGCAAGTATTTCATATATTTGACACTCATTGATAAAGAAAATCGTCGCACAATAATTGAAGTGATATCCTTATAATAAAGTAACAGGATGTTTGTTTGTACCGAAGAATCTCGCTACCCGCAAAACCGATGTGGCTTTCCTTTACAGAGTAGTAGTAGGTCCTTGGAAGGTTTATAGCCATTTTGGGGGAGGGTATCATAACCCTACCAGGAGAAATCGTAAAAATAAAAAAAACGCCGCCCTGCGGAGATTTTTTGGTACTAGTTTAATATATGGCATTTGAAAATCTAGCAATATTTTAAAAGGCTTTTTTTAAATAAAAAAATTTAAGTGCTAAAAATTAATGTTCTCCATAATTCACTTCCGAGAATCGAACCAGAGTTTAAAAGATAATCTTTGCCTTCAAAAAGGAGGAATTGAAAGAAAAAATTCAAGACGCTAATTCTATCCTACCAATTAAGAATCCGAATCCGCTATTAAAAACGGATTCCAAAATTGGCTGAAAATTGGGCGGATTCCGGATTATTTCATGTGCCACACCTCACAAAATCCTCTGCAAGCCACTACTTAAAAGGAAGAAAATAACTAGAAATTACAAAAATATATATTTATTTTTAAAAACACTAAAGTACAAAAATAAATTAACAATTGGTAGTTAATTTTCAGTAAGAAGCGTAGGTATACATATATTTTTTTTAATTCGTTCGAATAATGAGTCAGCTTTATATTTAATTTACAAGATCAAAAGTTCGTAATTACAAAAGAAAATATAGCGAAAATCTATTTGGTTCCAAGCCAAACTAAGAACAGAGTTATTAGGTACTTGATTTTTTAACTTGTAAGTTATGAAATGCCCTTAGAAATTGTATTAAAAATTGGGGAATAGTCCCTTTCGTGGCAACACCCCTTAAAGGACGACGATTCGTTGTATTTTTAAAATGGCTTTTGATAGGTTATTTTAGGTTAAGTTATATTGGGTTAGTTGAATTCCCCACAGGGTTAGGCAATTGGCCCCGCAGGGTTAGAGCCCCCCGAATGGACTAGAAAAAGGAGAAAAGCTACTGTAAAAAAAAAAAGAATCGCCCCTTAAGGAGCGTTGCCACGAAAGGGACTATACCCAAAAATTGTATTAACTGTAGGTATTATTTTTATACAAAATATTTTGATTTGACTATGAATTGAAAGATAAGTTAGTAATCAACTTAATTAATATGTTTAAATCAAGGCTCGACAGCCGCGATGAAGACCAACAATTTATTTTGAAAAGAAGTAATTGTCATATTTGGGTAGGTATAAACTTCCAGCTGATTACAGGCCTACAGGAGGTGGCGAACGCGCGGCTGCCGAGCCTCGATTGAAATGATGTTTTATTGTTCTAGACGGCAGCAGGAGTAATTATTTCAGCCAAATCATTTTTTGAGGCATCTAACGATTTTTCTCCATTCCTAAAATAAAATAACATGTCTAAAGTCTTATTGACATCAAAATCTACATACTAAAGTAACAGGATGACTGTATGGTGTCTGTTTATACTTAAGGACCTCGCTTGTTTCTTTTAATTTTTTTCATTCTTTTGGAGTCAGAAATCATGTTGTTAATTATATTTTATCTGGTGCATAATCCCGCTTTGTCTAATTCCGAAATGAACCTGCCCTACTTAACCGTTTCTAAGCCCCACTGAAAATCACCGAATTACAGATAGATTGCCACGAATCGAATGTTAATATCATATTTTGGCGTTCTCCTCTTAGAATTTTTTATTTCAATTTTAAAAATTTGAGTACAACACCTCCCCCCCCCCCACCCGATAGAACTTTTAATATTCGTAGAAAATTGTCTGTAATGAGAGGATATACATGATTTTTTATTATGGCTGAAAACCGGTTCTAAGCCAGAGAATATCAATCGGTTTGGAAGCCAAACTGGAAATATAATTTACCTGGTGGCGCCAAGAATAATGTTGGAGTATTTCTCATATTCCTGGATCATTTCAGGAGTATCCTTAAAAAAATCAGTTATCTAAAGGGATAAGACAATGGCCGATAAATTGATAGAAATACACAATAATGAAACATAGAATTACCCCTTCTGTTGTTAAAATTTAGAGGTTGAAACGTTTGAACTCTCAACTTAAAGAATAGCTTTTATGTTTTCTTGTATTGATGGACTATTTGAAATCATTAAAGTCTTTGCTTAGGAAAATATAGCTCCTAGTCGGGTGCGCGACATTAATAGTTAGAGTAGGGGGGAATGCCTTGGCCCAAATCAGGCGGAACTCATTACCATGCACAGATAGGACTTCTCAGACAAAGGTCGTGCAATCAAAGAGTTGGTTATCTGATGGATGTAACTTAACCTAATACCCCGGGTGATTGGACAGAAAAGGAGACATGATTTGGCTCCACTTGGTTATTGTTGGACCATGGCGTTTGAGTATCAAGGACAACATTTCCGCCCGTATGAGGTAATTGACGAGGTAAAGTGTTGAGACATTGGTCGATAAATCAATGTACATCCCCAATGATTATACATAAGTTATCCCCTCTGTAGATTACAATTAGTGGTTGAAACGTTTTGACACTCACCGTAATAAACCAACAAATTAAAAGGGGGACGTAACTGAAGCTTTTTTGATGCAGGGGGGGGGGTTTTCTCAGGAATCACTTGATGAACCGTGTAAATTTTTTGGACTTAAGCTTTTATGGGTATGAACATCTTATGGTTTCAAAGTCAACCCCCACCCCCTAGCCCCACGGGGCTCAAAAACCCCCTAAAAATGAACCTAACCTTAATTTTCTCAGAAACCATTTGACCAATAGGGATGATTTCTTAAACTTAAGCTTTTATGGTTATAAACTAACTTCTAGTTTAGAAGTCACCCCCCTACCGCCAACCCCTAGCCCTCCGGGGCTCCAAAAAACCCTAAAAAAGAACCTAACCTTAATTTTCTCAGAAACCATTTGACCAATAGAAATGATTTCTTTAACTTAAGCTTTTATGGAACTAACTTCTAGTTTAGAAGTCACCCCCCTACCGCCAACCCCTAGCCCTCCGGGGCTCCAAAAAACCCTAAAAAAGAACCTAACCTTAATTTTCTCAGAAACCATTTGACCAATAGAAATGATTTCTTTAACTTAAGCTTTTATGGTTATAAACTAACTGTTGGTCTAGAAGTCACCACCCTGCCGCCAACCCTTAGCCCTCCGGGGCTCCAAAAAAAACCCTAAAAATGAACCTAACTTTAATTTTCTCAAAAACCATTCGACCAATAGAGATGATTTCTTAAACTTAAGCTTTTATGGTTATAAATTAAATTTTGGTTTAGAAGTCACCCCCCTGCCGCCAACCCCTAGCCCTCCGGGGATCAAAAAAACCTTAAAATGAACCTAACCTTTATTTTCTCAGAAACTATTTGATCAATAGAGATGATTTCTTAAACTTAAGCTTTTATGCTTATGAACTAACTTATAGTTTAGAAGTCACTCCCCTGCCTCTAACCCCTAGCCCTCCGGGGCTCCAAAAAACCCTAAAATGAACCTAACCCTAATTTTCTCAGAAACCATTTGATCAATAAAGATAATTGCTTAAACTTAATCTATAATGCTAATAAACTAACTTCTAGTTTAGAAGTCAGCCCACTGCCGCCAACCCCTAGCCCTCCGGGGCTCCAAAAAAAACCTAAAAATAAACCTAACCTAATTTTTCTCAGACACCATTTGATCAATAGAGATGATTTTTCAAACTTCAGCTTTTATGGTTATAAACTAACTTTTGGTTTAGAAGTCACCACCGTGCCGCCAACCCCTAGCTCTTCAGGGATCAAAAAAACCTTTATTTTCTCAGAAACTATTTAATTAATAGAGATGATTGCTTAAACTTAAGCTATAATGCTAATAAATTAACTTCTAGTTTAGTTGTCACCTCCCTGCCGCCAATCCCTAGCCCTCCAGGGCTCAAAAAACCCTAAAAATGAACCTAACCTTAATTTTCTCAAAAACCATTTGATCAATAGAGATGATTTCTTAAACTTAAGCTTTTATGCTTATAAATTAACTTTTAGTTTAGTCCCCCCCCCCCTTGCCACAAACCATTAGCCCTCCTGGGCTTTAAAAAACCCTAAAATTGAACCTAACCTTAATTTCTCAGAAACCATTTGATCAATAGAGATGATTTTTTATGTGTATAAACTACTTTTTTGAATGGCAGATATATGGTTATAAACTAAATTTTATTTTAGATGTCACCCACCCCATAGCTACCCTGGGCTCAAAAACCCTCTAAAAATGTACTTTAGCTTAAATTTCTAGTAAATTTTTTTTAGTAGGCTTTCAGAGGAATAACCTAACCTCAGTTTTCTCAGGAACCGCAGTATTAAATGTGCAAATATTTTGGACTTCAGCTGAAAAAAGAGTTGGGACTTTGTTGATTAAAAATTTTGTTAAAGCAAAGCTTTTCTTTAACTAGGTTTGGTCTGTGAGGGTTAGCTTTTTTGTTAATTTAGACATATTATAATTGTCCTATTGATTTTAAACTTTGCATGATAATTTCTATATTATTAAGGTACAATTTAAAAAACGTAGCTACTCTATAATCATTAACAGAAAATCCAAATATCCATTAAAAACATGCTGATTTTTAAAATTAAGGTTAGGTTCATTTTTAGAGGTTTTTTTGAGCCCCTGAGGGCTAAGGGTTGGCGGCAGGGGGTTGACTTCTAAACCAAAATTTAGTTTATAACCATTAAGAAATCATCTCTATTGGTTGAATGGTTTCTGAGAAAATTAAGGTTAGGTTAATTTTTAGGTTTTTTTTGAGCCCCAGAGGGCTAGGGGTTGGCGGCAGGGGAGTAACTTTTAAACTAGAAGTTGACTTCTAAACCAAAATTTAGTTTATAACCATAAAAGTTTAAGTTTAAGAAATCATCTCTATTAGTCAAATGGTTTCTGAGAAAATTAAGGTCAGGTTCATTTTTAGGGTTTTTTGGAGCCCCGGAGGGCTAGGGGTTGGCGGCAGGGGGGTGACTTCTAAACCAAAATTTAGTTTATAACCATAAAAGCTTATGTTTAAGAAATCATCTCTATTGGTTGAATGGTTTCTGAGAAAATTAAGGTTAGGTTCATTTTTAGGGTTTTTTTGAGCCCCGGAGGGCTAGGGGTTGGCGGCATGGGAGTAACTTTTAAACTAGAAGTTAGTTTATAACCATAAAAGCTTAAGTTTAAGAAATGATCCCTATTGGTCAAATGGTTTCTGAGAAAATTAAGGTTAGGTTCATTTTTAGGGGGTTTTTGAGCCCCGTGGGGCTAGGGGGTGGTGGTAGGGGGTTGACTTTGAAACCATAAGATGTTCATACCCATAAAAGCTTAAGTCCAAAAAATTTACACGGTTCATCAAGTGGTTCCTGAGAAAACCCCCCCCCCCCCCTGCATCAAAAAAGCTTCAGTTACGTCCCCCTTTTAAAAAAATCCACAGAGTTGTTGAGAAAACGAATAGGAAAATGTTAGGTATAATAAAAATTTTGGTGACTGGTGTAATAAATAGCACAATGGATTCAAAATGAGGCGCCTCCCTCCTACACCCCCCTCACTCCCCCACACACACACTTTGTAAATATTATTATTACCTGGTTTGCGTCAATAACTATGACAGGAGCAGGCACCTACACAAAAAAAAATATTTTCTTGAAGTCATTCGAAATCGATTAATATCAGGTGGATTAGAACCGGTTTTCATCCATAAGAAAAAACTATGTCTAGCATCGTATTATATCCAAATTTCTACGAATATAAAAATGTAGATACAATCATTAGATTAAAATAAGTTTTTTAGAATCTCATTGCACATCCGCGGAAAGCTGTTTATAATACGACGCGTGAAATAACTATTAAACGTTCTCTTTATGATTTGGTTAATACCGAAGCTACATTATAATTCACTTTGTCCGTCAGGGAAATGTAATTTTTTGTGCTTCCATTCAAGATAGACTGCTGATTGTTTTGTGAAGTTTCTCCTTGTATACAACTTACTTAGCCTTTCGGTATGTCCACCACATTACAACTAGGGTTGGGCCGGATATCCGGCCATTTTCACTATGCGGATACCGGATATTGAAACTATCCGGATATCGGATATCCGGTTATCCGGCCGGAATTTCGGTAATTTAACGGATATCGAAATTTGCTAGATATCCGGCCGAAACCGGATATCCGGTATCCAGTATCCGGCCCAACCCTAATTACAATTGAGACATACATAAGAACATAATACAAAGGTTGATTATTTCTCTAGGGAGGGTGCAACTTTCCTTCCCTTAAATAGTTAGGTATAAACCTTCCCTGGACCTAGCTGTAAGAAGATTCACTGTAACGGAGAACCATATCAGTTGAGGGGTTTGCAACATTTTTCAAAATAAACAGGCATCATATAAGAATAATACATACTTGAAACTTGTTTCCGAAGAGCCAGTCTTCGTGTAACTGGTGAAGTTCCTCCAGGTATTCCAGGCTGATTCCAGTTTCCTCCCCACGGGCACGGGTTCGAATCCTTTCCAAAGCCTAACAGTATACAATAGAAAATGTATGATTGGAAAAAATAAACAAAAAAACAATAAAGTACAAAATAACAGAGGCGAATTCTTAAAAAAATGCCTTACTAAAATCAGTGAGGCTCGCTAAAAATTTAGAGGGGATAATCATGCCTCACTAAAATTTTAGTGAGGCAAAATTCACCTCAGTTTATGTAATATGCTATTATCTTTGTTAATAAATAATAAAGGACACATTAACATGCAGCTTTACTATGATTCTTTAAAAATTTTTATTCAGATGAGTTATCCATCTTCTAAAGTGTAATACTAGCGGCAGTGGCTCTACCATCAAGGGGCTCTGTTTTTGATAGGGGAGGGATGGGGGTAGAGGTGGTAGACAACCTTCCTATAACTTAAAATGGAGACCTTAATCAGTTCAGCTGAAGCGGTTACCTAGATCTTAACTCACATAAAAACCATACTACTAACTTTCCTTTTATAAAAAGTATTATGATTATTAAGGTTAAGATTTCTGTAAATACAGAACTTATCGAGTTCTTCCCTTTTAGGAAAGCTTCACTTAAGGCCCGGTTTGGTTTTAGGCTATTTTATTTTTAGATTTAATACTTTTTCCCCCTTCCAAGATTTTCCCGTATCGTTTCGAAACCGATTAATATCCGGTGGAATAGAACCGGTTATCAGCCATACTGAAAAATTATGTCTAGTATCGTATTATATCAAGTTTTCTACGAATACAAAAATATACAATCATAAGATTATAACCAGGCATCTCTGGGCTAAAAAAAAATATACTTATACTAGTACATTTCATATCCGCGGAAAGCTGTTTATAATACGATGCGAGAAATAACTATTCTCACCTTTTCTGGTTTAGTTCTAAGGTAGACGATGAGGTCAACTTTCAATTCTATCTCTGGAGAACCTGTAAGGTAGTCAAACCAGTGGGATAATACCTACAAAATAATGATAAAAGTACCAGAATGTCTGTCTGTCAGTGTGTGTGTAGCGACCGTTAATGGTTCTCATTTACTGTTATGTTTCAATACCAACCGGCAGAAAAAGTGGCGGACAAAAAAGGTTTTACTGCTAGATTTTTTCTTGTCAAGTTAGAGCTGGATAAATACAAAAAAAGAAAAAGAATAAATCGTTTATTATCTTTAAAATAAACTGGTAAGTTGTAATTTTTTTTAATTTTCGTGAAAAATTGTCTAAAATGCGATGCTAAACATGATTTTTCAATATGTCTGAGAAAAGGAACTAATCCAGCGGATATTAATCGGTTTCGAAGCCATACTAGAAAAAGTATGAAGGTATAAGGAACTATTTAGTTATACCTCTAACTCTGAACCTTCCAGCATGCCAGAACGGTACAAATTCTCCACAAAACAGTACCTACAAATTTTAAATTCATACATTTAAGAATTCCTCATTGATCTAGCGGATCAAATGAAATCATAATGTGCTTCAAAGTTGAGCTTGAGCTGGCCCTTGCGGCTATAAAAAAGACTTAGGTCAAAACCCTAAGAAACTAAAGCTTATTAATCAATCAATTAAATTAGGGGTTCAATGCTGGAAAGTGGTGAAAATTTCAATAATTCCAACCACCCACTCACCTTGCAGAGTAGATGGATCTCTCAACAAGTTTGACAGGCTTCTCCGTGGGCTGCAGGTGGAGCTCCAGCATTGTTTGTTGTACATAGGACTGGAACGGCATACTCCACCGAACTGGATCCTAAATATCAGGGTTGGGCCGGATACAGGATAACCGGCTGATTTCTAATGCCAGATATCCGGTTCCGGTCATATATCCGGCCCAACTAAATATGTTATTAGTCAGGGATCTGAGAGGATAAGACAATGACCGGTAAATCGATGTACATTAGACCGACTCAGAATTACCACTTTTTTTGAAATTCAATGGGCGCGCTATTTCAACCCATTCCTTTTATGATATAAAGACCAATGATACCAAAAAAAGTGTTCTGGTAGCTTTTTTTCAGCAATATGTCAAATTCGATTTTCATAAAAAAGGGGAAGGTTCCCCCCTGGGGGTGAAATTTTTTTTTCTTTCAAACCATGGCTTTATACACCTTCCTGAATTCGTCTTGAAGAGTACATTAAGGATCAAAAAACGATTTTAAAATATTTTGATCATAGCAAGAGCTATTCTCAAAAAACTAACAATTTTGGCCATTTTAGCAAAATCAGGTGATTTTGACGGTTATTTGAGGATAACTTTTTCTGGGATCAATATTTTTAAAAAACGTTTTTTGATTCTTAATGTACTCTTCAAGACGAATTCAGGAAGGTGTATAAAGCCATGGTTTGAAAGGAAAAAAAATTTCACCCCCAGGGGGGAACCTTCCCCTTTTTTATGAAATTCGAATTTGACATATTGCTGAAAAAATAGTCTGAGAACACTTTTAAAGGTATCAATAGTCTTATATTTATGAATAGAATGGGTTAAAATAGCGCGCCAAAAAATTTTGCATCTTGAGTCGGCCTAATGTACATCCCAAATGATGATACACAAAATTACACATTCTGTCGATTACAATTTTTTGTTGAAACGTTTGGACTCTTAAAGAACGAACCAATCAAAATCAAATCAAAGTTCCCAAAGTTTTAAGCAAATGAATAAGAATAGGTAACAAAATATAAACAAAGGTGATGTTATGCTTTTAAAGTTTGACGGATTATGGGGCCAGTTTGACCATTTAGACATATTATATCTATTATTAAAACAAACCCACCACTTTAGCTGATTTTTAAAACGTACTATCTCGTCGCCATGAATCTAATAATTTCAAATATATACCTAATTTGTCACAAAGAAAAAAAACCGAAAAAGCAATCAAAGGGTCAGTTGTCTAATTCCAGTGGTGTATATTCTGCATAAGTTTCAGTTTTTCCCCCCTACTAAAATATTTTTTCTTTTTTATCCCCTTAGTTTTTCCCTATGGAGGGATAAAGTGAAAATTTCATTCACTTTTGTTACCTCTCCCACATACTTTTCTGTTTTTTTTCCCAAAGGAGGGGGAAAATGTTTTCTGTACCTAATTTATTTTTTAATTACATTCCCTCCAACATATTTTCCCTCCACCCTCCTTTTGGCAGGGGAATCTTGTGCAGAATATACACCCCTGTCTAACTCTAATGAGTGTTGCTTTACACAATGCCCTTCTAATGACTAACCTTGTACATAAGGTCTAAAAGGTTGTGTCCATTGAGATCTCTCCATTTTTGAACTGGTTCTTCTAATACCTTGATCTCAGGATACTACAACAAAATTATATTTCTGTGTAGATAAAGCTACCTTTGTTTATTAGACTAGGGATGACAATTCGAATCCTAGATCCACAATCCGTCCAATTTTGCTCCTAATTTTGGACCCAGATTCCGAATGTGCAATTCAAATTGTTAATTTTTACTACTTTTGTAGCACTTTTAAAAAGTTATATTTAAAATGTATTTTATTGTTTCTTATTTACAGGTAAAATGGTAGGTAGCATCCAATGTTTTTTAGCATTTTATTTTCACGGTGGCTTTTCATGCTTCTTTAAGGTTAGGTTCGGTCAAGTACGGGTAAGAAAATGGCCGCTGTAGGGGCTAGAATTTTTTTTATATCCGCAATCCGAAAATCCGCCAAAGAAAACAAGAAACCGCAATCCGCGGATCAATCCGCTTTTGTTGGACTGATTTTTTGTAAGAATCAGAATCCGACCCAAAATTTCAGCGGATTGCCATCACTAATTAGCATGTTGTTGGGTAAAACTAAAGACGTTAAAAATTGTTCATAATGGTATCATGTCAGATGCACATAAAAAATGGTTAGAATAAGTGAAATGTATTGGCCCAAACTACATACTATCCAAATAAATCTCATGGGATAAGACAATGGACAATACATTGATATACATCCTTAATGATAATAAACAAAATTACCCCTTTTGAAGTTTGAAAAGACTTTGATACAAGGGTCGTGCTATTAAAGGATTGACATGATGATGACATCTTGAGAGCAAGGTGACGCTTCGAGTAAAAGTCCTCTCCACACCACCTTGAACACACTTTATGTGTGGATTGCAGTGTTACAGTGTTACGCGCTCAATCGCCAAGAGAAACACAAGTTATGTAACACCCTTCAGATAACCAACTCTTTGATTGCACGACCTTTATCTGGTGGAAGTACTAACTGTGCATGGTAATGAGTGTCGCCTGTTTTAGGCCAAGACATTTTGCCTACTCTTAACTACTAAAACTTCTGACTTAGCAGCAGTAGGAACTATTTTAATTGTCTTTAGTTATAATGCGGTGTTGAGACTCAATACCTCTCCGACGACAAATACCCGATGAGCCACGGTCGCGGATCTTTCTAATTAACAGACACAAATAAATATTTTTCTCACCTTTTCAAAATATTCGAGGAGAGTAGTTTTACCACAGCCAATATTTCCTTCTACGAGCACTGTGAATGGTTTGGAGTAAATAGTTTTCATCTTCAAACTAGTTCCAATCAGTTTTGTTTACTTTTTTTTCAGGGTTCTTTGAGGATGGGACAATGAAAGATAGATAGGCTATAAAATAAAAGGGGGGGGGGGGTTAATGCAACCATCTCGTAATCAATGATTAAATGGCACTTAGAATTCGAATTTCGATCTGAAAGGGGTAGTTTCACGAAATGCATTTGAACTTAATTTAGTGAACAGCATATGATATTTTTTCCTAGTAAACGGGTTAAACTACATTTATATAGCAAATATTTGAAATAAATTTAATTTTCTACCACATAGTTTTGAAAATATCAAGACTTGAAAATTGTCTTTTTGTGATATATGCAATTTAAAAAGACGATTTTAAGTCTTGATATTTTAAAAACTACGTGGTATGAAATTGAAATTCTTTCAAATATATGCCATATAAATGTAGTTTAACCATTTAACCAGGATAAAATATGCGGTTCACTAAATTAAGTTCATATGCATTTCGTGAAACTACCCTTTCATGAGTAATCCTTGGTAGGTCTATTTTCCCTAAATCTAACAAAAAGTTTCTAAAAAGTAACGGCTGGCGGCTCAGCCGTTTAGCCGTTTTTTGCCTATTTTCAGGGCAAATTCATCATTAGTTACGTAGGAATCAACTTTTAAAAACTTATTTTTGGTTTAATTCATGTCAAATGATAGCAATAATCATTTTTTAACTTTCTAGTACTAACAGCTACCGGCTAGAACCGTTTGATAAGGTTTTTGAGCGACAAAAAGTGTTATATGGAGATAGGTTTTGTGACTAAATTGCTCTTAAGATATCCAAAAAATGACAAAACGGCTGAGCCGCCAGCCGTTACTTTTCCATCTTTTTGTTCAATTTAGAGAAAATAGGCCTGCCAAGGATTACTCATGCAAAATTTCAGATCGAAATTCGAATTCCAAGTGCCATTTAATCATTGATTACGAGATGGTTGCATTAAAAACCCCCCTCTTATTAAGTTAAAATAAATTTAATTAAATTAAACAAACTAGGTAATCAAGATTCAATTAAAACCAAGTTCCAACATTTTCAAGCAACCGAATGAAAGAATATTTTTTTTATAGAACCAAAATTGAAGGACTCCTGTCATAAAATAAGAGCAATTATATTTGGGAATACCTTGACCCAGAACATTCGAAACTTATGGCCAAGCATATAAAAGACTTCAAGACAAGGGTCGTGCAATCAAAGGGTTAGTTGTCTGCAATAGATGGTATATTAGTGCTTTGGGTAAAAGTCTAGGTTGTAAATGGAAAATATATTGTCATTACAAAAAAATAAACATTCCTTTTAGTGAAGATTCGTCTGGTGAAGTCAACAAAAAAAATATTTTTTAACAATAAGAAACTTTTTTTTTATTGTGTGCTATTTTTTAGCACAACGTCTATTCGTTAAAGATTCACTTGCATTTATTATCTGAAATAAATATTATTACCAATTAAAATAAATAAACAAAATATTTTGATTGTTTTTTTCTTCTATCAAATCGAATTTGACTCGTAGACGGCTCAAACATTACCTACATAATTGTCTATGATGCCTAGTATAAATGTTAGACGGGTTTAAGGCTATTTAAGGGAATATACATCCCCAATGTAATAGATAAGAGCACTATTTCAATACTACAATGAAATTTTGATATTGTCTATCTAAGTTACAATAAAATATGCAATCATAACCGCGACAACTTTATCTAACTTTTGATAAGAAGATTGTATTATTAATGATTTGTCCCAGTTATTAAGAATCTTCTATCAAAGATTTTTAAATATTTAGTTCATATTTGCCAAAAACTGTGACATATTGCAAGCGACGAAACTTTTAAATGATAGAATTTTCCAAAGAAAAGCTTTATCATACCTAAGAAATTAAACTTTTCAAGGCTGACTAATTAAATGAATAAAATGTTTGTCCATCTTAACCAATAATGATACCAAAGAATCTCGCTAACCTCTGAACCGATACGGTTCTCCTTCATACATGGTGGAGCTTCTCATACGTCCTGGGAAGGTTTATAGTTATAATGGGGGAGGGTACAACCACCCTCCTAGAAGAGATCGCCCTTCGAATAAAACGATTTTAAAACTTTTTTTTAAAACTATAATTTAAAAGTGGGGGTTGGGTCACCTCACCCCCTCACACATTAAGTATCTCTACTGGCCTCTAGGGGCGTAGCCGTTAGGGCTGTTATATAAAATAGTAAATTTTTTGTTCGTTTTGGACCAAAAAAAACTCAATCCGCTAATTTTAGCCTATAACAATAAACAACCGAATTTGCTATTAAAATAACGGATTGCGGATTCTAAAATTGTCCTAAAATTGGACGGATTTCGGTTTCCGGATTCGGATTGCCAACCGGCCCTAGATGTAATAATATGCGCAAGTGATTACACACCTAAAACCTCATATGATAAAAACAAATAAAAGAAGCTATATTTATTTTCAGTCTAAAGGGAAGCAGCTTTGGGGGTGGGGGTATACAAGGGGTTTTAATAAGACAATGGACGTTGAATTGATGTACATCCCCAATGATTACTAACAAAATTATACCTACCTTTTGTAGATTAAAATAATAAATAAAACCAATCAAAATTCATTTAAGAACCCAAGCTTACTAAGAAAGGAACGTACGTATTAATTTACAGCTAGTCCAATAAAATGTCCCCCTCCCTCTCTGTCAAATTTTAATGAACAAGGGGGAGGTAGGTTGTGCTAAAATTCCGTAAAGGTGTGAGTTTTAAGGCTTAAAAACAGCAGTAGAACGATAATATTCACTAAATGTTTTTGTCTATGGTTCTTTTCAATAAGGAATACACATATTTAGTGAATATTGTCTACTACTGTTTTTAAGCCTTTAAACTCACAACTTTACGGAATTTTAGCACAACCTACCTCCACCTTTGTTGTTCTTCTAAATCCATGAAATAAACAGATAAAAATTGAAACAAGTCTTAAAATCTGAATATTATTTCAATAAAATCTGAAATTAACAAAACTAATTTTTAAAGTTCATTTATTAAAGCTTTTATCGTCTATTTTAACATGTTAAATTTGCAGACATTTTCCTTATGTTTGCAGCCATCTATCGTGAATAGAAGCCAAGAAACTTACTTACAAGAAAAAAATAATTATATTAGCACAATTTTCTAAAAGCTAAGATTAAAGAAAATAACGAATAAAACCCAATCTAAAAACCAGTCTTATCTCTTATCTGGAACTTGGAAGCAACTGTTGATAAAATATCTTTAAAATACTTTTCAAGTACGTCCGGCCATATAAGGGGCATTGACCCCTAAAAATTCTAACATTAAAGTTTTAAAAAGTACTAAAAATCCTTGTCTTATTGGATATTAACCTAATAAAAAATAAAACAATATAAAATCTTAAAATAAAGCTATTAATTTTGCACATAAAGCATTATTTGATACAAATGATGGTGAAATTATAAACAATTTCTAAAAAATTCAAATTCCCGGTATTTTTGTTGTTGTCAAAGAAGCAGACAAAAATTAACATAATTCGCGGTTATAAATACAGGGTTACCAACTTTTGTTACGTTGATAATTTTTGTGGAATAAGGAAACAGGGTTAATAACTTTTAATGACTTTAATTTTTTTTGTAGCGAAGCTAATGTATTATTCTAAATGTCCTTCTGTCTGTAAGAAACTACATGGCGTAACGAAAATCTCTAATATTCTTTTCAAGATAGACAACTTAAAATTTAAGGGAATATTTACTGATATATTGCCTATGAGCATTTTAGGTATATATATAATTTGTACGTTAGTCTGACGATAAAGCAATGTCAAACATTATTTTACCAGCTTTTATATATCAAATGTTCTTTTGGTGACTTTTTTTTATAGGTCCTGGGAAGGTTTATATATATTTTGAGAAAGGTTACGTACCACTATCTTCAAAAGAGAAATTGCCTCTGAAACTCGCCCATTTCCGTTTAAAACTAGGATTTTAAAAAGGGGAAGTAGAATCCTCCCCCCCCCCTCAAGTCTCCCTAGAGGCCTCTTGGGGCAGGAACCACTAGTAATCCAATAATGTGATTAGTACATTTGTAAAAAGTGATGACAGTAAACATCATCATATTTTTTCAAACACATCGAGTCTTGGGGTGAAAATATCCTGGCCTAGGCTTCATATCAAAGGGGGGTAGTTGCACGAAATGCATTTAAACTTGAATTTATGAACTGCATATTTTTTCCTGTTCAATGGTTTAAACTAGATTTATAGGGCTTATTAGTGTAAGAATTTCAATTTTCTACCATGTAGTTAAAAAAAAGATGATGAAAGTCCCCCAACAGGTTATGACGTCATACGATAAAATAACCAATGATAGGCCAGCATAAATTCTACCACACTGGTCAATTAAAGTGTACACTGGCATCTCATTGGCTATTCTATCGTATGACGTCATAATCTGTTGAGGGACTTTAATCATCTTCTTAAAAAAATATATATAATTTTTTTGTAATGTATGCAACTTATTTTCACAAAAGCAGCATGACGACTAATTTAGTAATGTATAATTGTTTGTTATTTACAGTAATACAAAATTATGTTTGATGGTATACTTATGTTTGAAATCATTTTTATGAAATGCACTTCATTGAAGTGCATTTCTGACTTCATGCAACTATTCTTTTTATATAGGGTAAAAATTTATCATTTTTATCTTTTATTGTTACTGTTATATAAAACTCAACAAACAAATCACAAAAAAATATAACACATGATATTACTAATAAAGACTAATCAGAAAATGCTGAATACAATATTTTCATTTTCGAGTCCTTTTCGTTCCATTTCAGATTCAGGATAACCTAAAAAGATAATTGGATTTTAAAATGCATTTTTAGGAGAGTTATTTGCCTTCCCCCTGACTGACCAGTGATCAAATATACTTTCAATACAGGTCCAGCCTTTAAAGGGATCTTATAGACACACAAGATTCCAGCTTATAATGCCGACTAAATGACAATTAAAATTTTTATAAAAGCTTTCCAAAAATAAGTAAAGCCAAAGTAGCAGATAAAACTAACTTACATAGCATCCCTTCATACATTATAGCATTATAACTTTGGGGATTTAATTTTGACTAAGTGAAGACCAGCAAACTTTCTGCATCCACTGAACAGGGGATTTGGGTGTAGCTCAGCTGGAAGCCCTGATTCATAAATACTGTCATAGATTATAAATTTAGTGTGTACCAAAGGATCTCGCAAACCCCTGAACTGATATGGTCCTGCCCAGCCTGGACCTCAAGTGTCCCTAGAGGCCTCTAGGGGCGTAGTCGTTGGTAAAGTATATATAGTAAAACCCAGGCCTAGCTATTTTAACAATCAGTTCTACAAAAAATCACGAAACCTTTGGAAGTAAGGTGGGAGTATATCTTGGTTTTTTTAATGTAACTGAAGAGGCGTGGATAAGAAGTGTAGGAAAAGGGGAGTTGTGGGGAAATTTTCCTTTAGAATTGTTTGTCAGAATCACATTCCCTTTTCCCTAAATAAAACCCAATTATGGCTCAATTTGTAAAGAGGGCCTGGTGTCTTGAACTAAAATAATTTTTTAAGGGCCTTTTCAGGGGACATGTTTGGCTTGTGGCTTTATAAGTTCATACACCTAAGATCTAAGATGCAGTGAATTGTATAAAATAGCCTAAAACCATTTGAAGAGTTGAATCTATCAAAACCAACCCACGATTTTTGACAAGCTTTACTAACATCTATTGCTTAATCGGTTCAGCATAAAAACTGCTTAAAAGCTTCCCTGAAACAAATGATTCGTACCAGCAGTTTCCGAGATCTTTAGCAACAGAAAACAGAAAATTCCTGCTGTTTATTTTAGGAAAAGAGTATTTCAACTCCCATGTTAGATAAGATTTGAGTTAGGTATAATTAACTGTTATGGACAAGAAACTGCGACCCTGGGCCTGATAAAATAAATTTCTAATCTATGTCAAGTATTCCTTATTGTTTAGGGCAACACCACCGGTAGGCTCAGAATTGTCAGTGCGCATGCGCAACATGAAAGGTTTAGAATAGGATATGACAGGTGAAGATAACCGATTACCCATCACTTGACCACAATACCGTTCAACTGGATATCTAAATAAGTTACAAGTGAATTAACTAATTAAACTAAATGAAATGGAACAACATTGGAAATATTTATTTGAATAAGGTATACCATTCAATATTAGAGTATACAGGAAATATTTTTTTTTCTAACATGTTATTAGATTAGACAAGGCAAAAATCCATTTTATATAGAATTTCGGCACATGCCTTTATGGATCAACATCCACCCCCCCCCCCCTCCTTATTTTTAGTAGCGAAGCTACTCTATAATTTGAAATGTCCGTCTGTCCGTAAGAGACGTTTAGGGTGAAGATAGATAGCTGAAATTTTTAGTGTAGATTCATATGTCCACCTAATCTATACATTGTTATGTCCATCTGTCTGTTGTTTGGGGGTGCTAGATCAATTCCTAGATTTTCAATTTTTCGTGATTTTCTCGATACCTTTTCAAGATAGAGGGCTGAAATTTTCAGGGATTAATCACTTTTACATATTTTCACCAAGTTTTATTAAGATTTGTCTATTAATTAAGGAACCAGATCGATTCCTAGATTTTAATTTTTCGTGATTTAAAGGTTGCATGATTTTAAAGTTTTTGTCATTTCCCTATTTCATCAAATATATTGGATGACACTGCTCTATAGTAAAATTCCTGATATCCATTCATAATTTTTGAGCTTCGCTACTTATGGATGTTGTCATCCTTGTTTTCATTTTAATATTACTTTCTGTTAAAGTCTTGCGGATGATTTCCCCTGGGAATGTAGATGTAATCATCATTACAATCTGTTTCTCCATAGATTGGAGTTGGGATATTCTCTTGTTGGAGTCCGGTCAGCTGGAATGAATCTGAATCAACCTTTAAAAAACAAGGATGAAAACATCCATAAAAGCGAAGCTCTGAAATGGAAGGACAAACGAACATTAACACTTGTAGATTGTCAGAACTGAATTAGCAGAATATTAATGCATCAGTACAGACAATATTTTAAGAAAATTTGTTTCAAAACTGCATAAATAGATGATACTGTTTAAGGACATACATACATTTTTGGGACTTGTTTATAGAGATGCTTCGCTTATAACATTGTACCTTGTTGTAATGGGAATTAGTTTTCAAAAAATCAGAAGAATCGGATAATTTTAGCATACAAAAATTTGTTGTCAAAAAAGTTAAAAATCTACAGGTTTAAAATGGACGTACTGACATTCTGGTATTGTTTATAGAGTTGCTACGCTTTCTTAATTGTACCTAACTACTATAGCAATCATCATGCAAAGTTTGGAATCGATAGGACAAATCTAACCTGTTTAAATTAACGAAAAGAGCTAACTCTCTGTGACGGACGTACGGACGGACGGACGGACCGACCCTAATTATAGAAAAGCTTCGCTTTTAAAAATAAATAATTACTTGGATGTTGCACCACATTTGCATGTACTCTAATAAAGTAATACTCACAGATAAATTAACAATTCCCCCAAAATTAGAAGTTAAACATGTGTTTCCGTTTTATAAGTTTTGGAAAGTTCCATTTCATGATTTTAGCAAATTTCCTTTGAATTCTCTTCACTCGAATTTAAGATGATTGAGGATTAACACCTATCACATTTGTTCATATGCTAATCAAATGAGGTAAAATTATTAATTTATTTTAAAAGTTTTCGTTAATTTGATTAAATAAAAATGGTTTATTTTTTTGCAATTATGTCCAAATTCATAATCACTTGAAGAGATGCATTGTTTAAAACAGCCGAGTCCCTACAAAAGAACAAAAAGCATATTGCTAGCAGACAAAAAGGGTATCCACCACTTGGGGCAGGTAGTTGTCTGGATTTTATATTCTATATATTTATAATTGTGTCTAACAAAAAAGAGTATGGTTTAATGTTAATGTAAATTTTTAGTGAAGTTATATTTATTTAAGTAAAAGTAAATTATGAGATTAGTTTGTGAGTCTGATGATTTTTAGGTTGCGAGACAAAGTGTCTTAAAAATCAGCCATGTGACGTCATAAAAATGAGGGATTAACCATGTCTTTTTTAGGGGTTTTCTTTCCCACTTCTGCTATAATCTCCTTATTTTTATGATATCACAGGGCTGATTTTTAAGATACTTTGTCTCGCTACATTTTTAGGAACATGGCTGCTGCTAGAATAGCTGCTAACCAAAACTTCACAAAAGAAAATGGTAGCGAACAGGTGTAGAGAGGCCCCCCCCCCTTCTAAAGGGAAATTGGGTAGATTTGCCTTCTCCTTTTTACATCCCTCAAAGCTTAACACCCACTTGTGAACACCACTGAATTAAATTCACAACCAACCTGTTTATATGCAACTCCACAATAACCAGTTTGTGACTTGATACATATGGAGTAGTCTAGATTATTGAGATGACCAGTGTTCACAAGACCTCCACATTCCTCCTCTGTTCCGTTCCAGCAGGGCTCGTAGTTTTTAACACTCCCCTCATAGTTGAAGGAAGATATTAATCCTTAAACAAGATATATTTCAGGAACATGATGGAATTGTTGAAGAATAGTTATTTCTCGCATAAACAGCTTTCCGCAGATATAGAATGTACAATTATAAGACTAAAACCAGTTTGTTTAGCCCCGAGGTGCCGAAGGCACGGGCTTTAAAACTGGTTTTTAATCTTATGATTGTACATTTTTATATTCGTAGAAAGCTGGATAAAATACGATGCTAGACATAGTTTTTTCGTATGAATGAGAACCGGTTCCCATCCATCGGATTCGAATGAATACAAGAAAAACATTTTAAAACCTTTTAATTTTACAGATATAATAAAATTAAACTTTAAAGGAAACCGATGATAAATAGATAATAATTTCTTTTTAAAATTAATACTCCAATTTTTTAGAAAAATATTTTTTTCACTTATTTACAAGAATTGCTTTTGGCAGTGTTTGTTTTGGAATTTTTAGAGGCTGCAGAACAGAACAGGCTACATTTGCACATTTTTATGTGTTACCATAATTCTTATAAATAAGCAGCTTTCCAGCAGTGAAACTGCTCTGGATCTTTAAATCACTGTGTTGCCACTGCCGATGCCTCTAGTGAGACGACTTTGAAAGAGGCTCACCTAATAGCGATCTTTAAATCAAAATAGCAGTAGTGAGCTGGGAAACACTTTGAAAACAAACCACTGGCTCTGTGGCAGTAGCAATTTTGCGATGCCAGTGAGCTGCTAGTGTTTCTTAAGTGTCCTGACTTTACCACAGCCATCTTGATTTGAAGATCATTATTGAGCCGCATTCAAAATTTGCAGTGGCAGTGGCAGCACTAAATGATAAAGGGATCCTACTCTTTATACCTGAAGTTTCTGTATGGTATTGCAGGCAGCCAGTTGGAGCTGGAGTGATGTCCAGAGCTGTATCTGAACAGGAACAGGGGATTTGTGTCACCAGGATATTCCAAGCTCTGTCAGGATCAACCTTAGCAGATGCAAATCATTTTTTTACATTCACAGTTATTTATTCTTTTAGATAAGAATTATAGTCCGCTGAGAATTTGCTAAAATTCTAAATTTCTAAAATACTTAAATTCTCTCACGACTAAACTACTAAAACTGTTTAGAAGTTAGTGTAGCCAAATTAATGCATGTTATTCATTAAAACTTAAACCTATATTTTTATGCTACTAGGGGCAATGTATTCTAAAGGAAAATGGACAGGAAAAAACAAATCATTAAAATACAAATGAAAAATAATATAGGCTAAATGTTAAGCTCTCCCTAAATGAAGAACTCAATTGGTTCTGTAATTATGCTATAGACAAACTAAAATCACTACTGTAAATAATAGGAGAAAATTTACCTCATAAAGCCATTGAATTATGATTCTATCAGTATCAGTTTGATTGTGAACTCCAACTGGCTTTGGAAATATGGGCATGCTCAGCACATTTAGATTTGTCTCCTTCCTAAATGTTTTGTCATTTCATTTTCTTGTAGATTTGGACCGGATGCTTTTTTGGCCGGATACCGGATATCTGGCCACCAACATTTGTACCAGATTTTCATGTACTCTGTTAAAGCGATACTCGAAGCTGGCTACAATAACGACACCCCTCATCCACCCCATTACCCCATACTCTTCCCTCATACCTGAACGAACTGATGTGAACTAAATGTGAGGTCTATAATACTGAAGCCAAATTGATGACAAATTTCCCATTTCAATCCATATATATACTATATCCATTTTTGTTACAGAGAAATAGATTTTCAGTTATCTAAATGTTCTTCAAAGAGATCTTAAGGGATGAGACATAAAAGATTAATTGATGTACACACCCAATAATTATAACAAAATTACTCCTTCTGTAAATAGAATATAATGGTTTAAAGTTTGGAGACTGCTAGAATAATGAAAGAACCAATCAATAATGAAAGTACAAAGTTTTCAAGCCAACGGATAATAAAACATGTTTATAGAATTTTGGCACTGTTGCAATTAACTATTCAATGTCCCCTCCCCCTGCTTTCCTTTTTGTTGTTGAATATTTTAAAATTTTTACAATATATATTTTCTGTATGGTTTATAATCGTTTTTCAACCACAAATTTATGTAAATCTTTAAATCAGGGCTCGGCAACCTCGCAAAAGCCACAAATAAAATATTTGGGTGGGTTGTGGGTGTCCAAGAAAATAGCTTAAAACCACCACAGGACCAATAGGTATATACCCGGAAGAGTAGAATCCAATAGGTTCAGTGGTTACCGAGAACTTAAGCTTCAGACGGACAGACAGACATCGTTCTACTTTGTATTATTAGAGGATAATTATAGAGGATGATAACAGAATTTGGACATTCAGCTGAATTTTAAAGTAAGAAAACATTTATTCTTCCTAAGCTGAGGGGTATAGGTGGCTGATGCGCAGCTGCCGAGCCCTGCTTTGAATTTATCTTAATTATTACTAACCTGCCGCGGACATCAATGTATAGATGTTGATGGGTATTATGACCGCACAACACAGGTAAAGGCTCATTAGCTCGGATTATAAACTGATCTACATTACAATCACCTAAAATTAAATAAATAATAATAACATGATTTTTTTTCTCAATATATTAATTCCAGCATTTATGATAAATGAAAATCAAATTTCATCATGGCTACTATAAAGGCAGGAAGGAGACATGACTGTTTAATTAATATTAAAAAAGGATAACAACACCCATAAATTGCGAAGTAAAAGAAAATCAAGAATACATTCATAGAAATCACGAACCTTTCTGTGCTTTTATTTTTTATGATTTTTTTATTTTTGTATGAAGACTGACAGACTGTATATCTTAAGTAACATCTGAGAAATTTAAATTTCCACATAGTGTTATGGACGGAATGAATGACATACGAAAAGAATTATAGAGAAAACTTGCTACTAAAAAATACAAGGTTGAAAGGTTCTTTGTTCTCCCCTAGAGACTAAAGGTATATTAAATAACCAGGGATCTAAAGGGATAAGACAATAGCTGATGAATTGATGTACATCCCCAATGATGATACACAAAATTACCCCTTCAGTACATTACAATTAGTGGTTAGAACGTCCAGACACTAAATAAACCAACCATTAAAATTCATTAAATTTTTACAAAGTTGTTAAGCCAAACGAGTATGAAAACTTTATTACAAAACTTTGGGGACTAGTGCAATAACAGCCCAATTTCTCCTCCCTCACTGTACATTAACAAAAATACTAGAATGGTTTACCTTGATTTGGAGGACCCAGCCTGAAGTCAAGCATGTCCAGCTTTAACTGGCAGATTGGTGTATCACAGTCATGGCTGATGGTCAGGTCACACTGCATGCTTCTGCACTCAGAAACCAATTTTATGTCATTTTGTGGTAGCTCACTGTGGGCTACAATTGAATCAAGACAAAAGTAAGTGCCGAGCCCTGGGACCTAGGTAGGGTGAAAATATACATAAATCCTTGATGATTCCATGTGGAGACAAAATATTTTAGCGGGGTCTTTTGGTTTTTTTTCAATTTAAAGTTCTGAAAAAAAATTGAAAAAAATATGAAAATCTTGAATAAAAACAAACAAAAATTGATTTGTAATATTTTTTTTATTTAAAGATACAAACAACTTATATCAATACTATAAGCTTTAAAAAAATCACAATTTTCAAATTTAGACTTTCAATATAAAGATTTGTAGAAAAAACCTAACAACAAATTCTAACATATTTCTGATCAACATAGCAATAAAACGTCTTTTGCAAAATCTTTATCATCAAAAATAAATAGCACTTACTAAAGACTTTTTTTCATTTAAACTTATACTTTTCACATTATTTAACTTTAAAGATTGATTTTTTTTCAAAAGAAAGGTTGCGTGATTTTTTTTATTCATAATTAATTGCCTAATTTTGAGATTCAGATAAAAAACTTTACTACTTTATATTAATGGTTAATCTTCTAGCAGCGGCTACGCCTCTAGAGGCATATGAGGCCCTTAGGTTGGGGGGGAAGTCGAACCCCCCTTACAATTACAGTTTTTTTTTAATGAATAAGTCAAAAACATTTATATTGGAGAGTTAATTCTCTTGGGATAGTGGTGGTATTCTTTCTTAAAACAGTTATAAACCTTACCAGGACATATGAAAAGCTACCATGTAAAGGAGAGCCATAGTTCACAAAGACTCACATAGAACGTGTTACTTTATTATAAAGATACATATATACACAGTAACTCTACAATCAGAGTATGTCTGTTTGTTCATCCGTCTGTATAAAAACAATACAGAATATATTTATTTGGTATAGCAGCTACGCCCTTAAAGGCCTTTAGGGGCACTTAAGAGGTGAAGAAGGGGTTGAATTCAACAACTATATTTTTATTTTAGGCTTAAAAAGAAAATTTTTTTTTTGTGTGTTGTGGTCCTTTTTTAAGGGGCGATTTCTCTTCTCTTTCTCAATAAAAGTTATAAACCTTCGAAGGACCAATGAGAATCTACATAGTAAAGTAAAAAAAGAACCATATCAGTTCTTAAGCATCAGAAAGATGGACAAACAGACATCAATCTATTTTGTATCATAAATAGTGCATTAAAGCAGGGAGAGAAATATCATCTGGAAAAAAAAATTTTTCCTATCGTTTAAAAGTTATATCCCTGTATAAAAAAGATAGGATGTCCGTGTGTTTTTTCTGTCTGTGCCTGAAGTTCTTGCTAACCGCTGGACCAATTTGGTTCTTCTTTATTGACCTATCTTTTAGACTGATATAGGATCAACATTTTAAGGAGTAGTTTAGTGTCTATTAATCCTTATATAAAAGTAACAGTTTCTGTGTCTGTCTGTTTGTGTGTGTGTGAGGGTGTCTGTCGGTACCGAAGATTCTTTGAAACCGCTTAACTGATATAGTTCTTATTGGTTCAAGTTTTTCATGGTCCTGAGAAGTTTTGAGTTTAGAAAAAATTAGTTCCTACCCAACATTTAAAAAAAAACTTTTTCTTTTACATACTAAAACTGAAAGTAGGGGAGGGGTCAACTTCCCCCCACTTATCAAGGGCCCCTAGATGCCTCTAGGGGCAAAACCGCTAGTGATAAAATAATTTTTATCTTGAATAATGATTAAATTGTTCTTTTTCCATTTAATAAAATATAATTGTAATTATCAACCTCAAAGAATATCCAGAATTAGGTAATTGGATTTAACAAGGGAAAAAGACAACATCCATAATTAGTGAAGCTCTTAAGTTTGAAAGAATACAAATAAAGAAAATAGCAAGTGTAACATACAGATACAAAAATATATTAATCAGAGCGAGATGGGACAATGGGCTGTTTATTAGACTAGTCCCCATAGTTTAATATAGGAATTTGTTATTCGTTGGCTTAACTACTTAGGGGACCTGTTGCGATTTTTGTTTGGTTGGATTATTAAATTAAGTGCCCAACATTTCAACCATTAACTGAAACATACAGAAGGGTTATCCATGTATCATAATTGGGAATGTAAATCAATTTAGCGGTCATTGTCTTATCCCTTTAGATCCCTGAATAGTAATTAACAATGATCAATGGTTCTTTTTTTCTATGTAGCTTCTCATTGGTTCTTGAAAGGTTTATAACTTATTTTGGGAGGGTACCTCCACCATCCTAGGAGAAATCAATCCCTAAAAAAGGACCCCATTTCACACACAAAAAATAACTTTTTCTTTTTAAGTCTAAAATAAAAATCTAGTTGTAGAATTCAACCACTTCTTCCCCTCTCAAGTGCCCCTAAAGGCCTCTAGGGGCGTAGCCGCTAGTACCAAATAAATATATTCTGTAATGTTTTTATACAGACGGATGAACAAACAGACATACTCTGATTGTAGAGTTTCTGTGTATATATGTATCTTTATAATAAAGTAACACGTTCTATGTGAGTCTTTGTGCACCAAGGGATCTCACTAACCACTGAACCAATATGGTTCTCCTTTACATGGTAGCTTCTTATATGTCCTGGTAAGGTTTATTACTATTTTGGGGAAGGGCACCATCACTATCCCAAGAGAATCAACTCTCCAAAATAAATGTTTTTAACTTTTTCATTAAAAAAAACTGTAATTGTAAGGGGGGGTTCGTCTTCCCCCCCAACCTAAGGGTCCCTATATGCATCTAGAGGCGTAGCCGCTGCTAGAAGATTAACCATTAATATAAAGTAGTAAAGTTTTTTATCTGAATCTCAAAATTAGGCAATTAATTATGAATAAAAAAAATCACGCAACCTTTCTTTTGAAAAAAAATCAATCTTTAAAGTTAAATAATGTGAAAAGTATAAGTTTAAATGAAAAAAAGTCTTTAGTAAGTGCTATTTATTTTTGATGATAAAGATTTTGCAAAAGACGTTTTATTGCTATGTTGATCAGAAATATGTTAGAATTTGTTGTTAGGTTTTTTCTACAAATCTTTATATTGAAAGTCTAAATTTGAAAATTGTGATTTTTTTAAAGCTTATAGTATTGATATAAGTTGTTTGTATCTTTAAATAAAAAAAATATTAAAAATCAATTTTTGTTTGTTTTTTATTAAAGATTTTCATATTTTTTTTTATTTTTTTTCAGAACTTTAAATTGAAAAAAAACCAAAAGACCCCGCTAAAATATTTTGTCTCCACATGGAATCATCAAGGATTTATGTATATTTTCACCCTACCTAGGTCCCAGGGCTCGGCACTTACTTTTGTCTTGATTCAATTGTAGCCCACAGTGAGCTGTGTTTAGTACCCTAGGACAAACTTTGCACCTTAAAACAGCTTAAATCATGATTTTTAGTTTTTCTACTACCATCATTCTATTTTGTAAGATAGTTCAAATCATGTTTTTGAGTTTTTTTACTAAGCACAAAATAGTAGCTGTCTTCTATAGTGCCCTAGCAATATGGGGATAGATGTCACCGCTTTTGGCCAACCTATTCTATTGACGTTATAGTAGAGGGAAGGGGGAAAGAAGCCTCTAGAAAAGAGATGGGGTATAGAGTATTTCCTCACGTTAATATAATAGGTAGGCCAAAAGCAGTGACATCTATCCCCATATTGCTAGGGCACTATAGAAGACAGCTACTATTTTGTGCTTAGTAAAAAAACTCAAAAACATGATTTGAACTATCTTACAAAATAGAATGATGATAGTAGAAAAACTAAAAATAATGATTTAAGCTGTTTTAAGGTGCAAAGTTTGTCTTTCTGTTCTTATGTCTGTAGCAAAATATCTCCGTGTCTATTGTATTGAGTAGGTAATGCATTTGAGACACTCAAAAATTGTAAAAGGTTAATTTTTTTCATTCAGAACAAGCTTTGAAGATGAGTGTTTTTAGCTATTTCTTTGATCATTGCAAGTGATCCTTCTAAAAAAGTAACAGGATGTGTGTTTGTCTCTCTGCCTGTGTGTGTGTACCGAAGGATCTCGCTAACCGCTGAACCGATCGGGTTCTCCATAACAGGGTAGGTTCTTATAGGTCCCGGGAAGGTTTATAACTATTTTGGGGGAGGGTACCACCACCCTCCCTAGAGAAATCACAATAAATCGAAATTTTTATTTTAAGTCTTTATTTTTTTTTATTTTAAGAGACTCCTATGCAACATTGCAGGGTATCGAAGTGACTTGAACAAAAAAAAATATTATAAGTGCCACTAGAGGCCTCTAGGGGCGTAGCCGCTAGTCCTAAAGTATATAAAGTAGTAAAGGTTTTTTTTTGTCTGAAGCATTCAATAATTACTCAATCGATTTAAATATATATTTAGTAAGCTTTATACAGGTCTTTTAAGATTTTAGTTTTTGGATAGTTTTATTCACTAGACCCACAATACTCCTTCGTTACAGAGCCCCTAGATGCTAGTGGCGTAGCCGTTTTGATTCCTGTGACGTTATATTCTCCATCTCTTTTTTAGGGGTTTTATTTCTCACTTCTCCTCTCACCTCCCTCATTTTATGACGTCACAGGAATAAACAGTGGTGCAAAAGTGGTAGAGATTGGGCTTTGTCTTTACAATGTTAAATCTTAATTAAAATTGATAGTTTTCCTGTTTTCTAGAGGAGCCGGGTAGTTGGGTGACCTACAATAACAAAATAGACTTTAACAAATATATTTAGTGCGGTTGGGCCGGATACCGGATTTCTAATGCCGGATGCGGTTCCGGCCGGATTTCTGGCCAACATTCGATATCCGGCAAATTACTGGATATCCGACTGGATAACCATATATCCGGCATTAAAAATCAGTCGGATATCCGGTATCCGGATAGATTCAATATCTGGTATACTTCCGGATATTTAAATTGGCCAGATATCCTGCCAAACCGAACATTAGGCCAACCCTAATATTTAGATAGAATTTTAAATATTCTAATTAATTTAGTGACAAAATTGACAAAACATTAATATCATGTTTTTATCAAATTGCTGTGGATTTCCAGAAAATTCAATTTTGTTTGTACAGTGTTTTTTTTATGAGAAGTTTTTGAAAGCAATTTTACCCCACTTTTAGTTATCAGAATTTAATGATTAATGGCTTATTTTCTTCGTTTTTTATAACCATTAATAGAAAAGTAAAAAAATATTTAAGTTTTTATTTAAAAAGTACAGTAAATTCAAAAATTCAAAACTTAGGTGTCAACATCTAAAAATGGTTTTAGCGCATTTTTCTTATGATCAAATCTCTTACCCTTTGCAAGAATAGCTGCAAAACGCCTCAAAGTTGAGATATAGAGCTAAAAATTGATACAGATACTATTGATGACATGTACTAGAACATTTGAAGTTTGAAGGCCATATCTCAACCAGGGAGGGAGTACTGGCTCCTTAAAGTACTCCCTCCATTCTTGCAAAGGGTAGAAGATTTGAGCATAAACAAAATGCCGAGCCCAGCATAAAAGTACCTGAATTCAAACTGGACATCAGAAGTTTTCTGATCACAAGTGACCTGTTTAGTGACGACAGTGTAGTCAAGACTAAAACCGCGGCAGGAATCACCTAAACGCAGGTTATAATTCAATCTTCTATAATACAAAGTAGAACGATGTCTGTATGTCTGTCTGTCTGTCTGTCCGTCCGTCCGTCCGTCCGTCCGTCCGTCCGTCCGTCCGTCCCTTAAGATCTCGGTAACCACTGAACCGATCAGATTCTACTCTTCAGGTCCTACTCTCTGGTCCTACTTTCTAGTCCTGTGGTGGTTTTAGGCTATTTTCTTGGGGGGTGTGACACCCCCAACCCCCCTAAAAACAAAAAAATCCCCTTTATTTTTTTTTAAATAGAAAGTAGTGGCACTTTAGTGGGGGTACTTAATTTTTTTTTTTAAAGGAAAGTAGTGGGGGTACTTAATTTTTTTTTTTAATTTTCTCTTGGGGCAAAGCCCCTAGAGGCTAGGGGCGAAGCCGCTAATATAATATAAAGTAGTAAGGTTTTTATGTCTGTTGCTTAAGATTGCAATAATTACTGAACTGATTTAGTTCTCCCATGTAAGGAAGCTTCACATAGGTGCTGGGATTTAAATTTTCAGATTTATGTTTGAGATTTTTAGGCTATTTTCTGGACCTCACTACCCTTTTGAATACGCCTCTATGCAAGAGGCGCATCAGCTGGTATATGAAAATAGCACAGATACTTTATTTTTGACTAGCGGCTACGCCCCTAGAGGCCTCTAGTGGCACTTTAAATGTTTTTTTATATTAAAATATGTCTATGTTGCGTTTGACGTTTATGTTTCGTTGAACTCTCTTTGTTGAATCCAGAAACGTAAAAAAGATTTTGATTTTTTGTGATTTCTCATGGGAAGGTGGTGGTACCCTCCTCCAAAATAGTTATAAACTTCCCGGGACCTATGAGAATCTACCTTGTTAAGGAGAACCCGATCAGTTCAGCGGTTAGCAAGATCCTTCGGTACAAACACACAGACACACAAACAGACATCCTGTTACTTTAGTATAACGATATTAATTATTATGTTTTTTTCATGCCAAAACTTTAAAACTCTTATTCTGTTTTCTCTATGAAAAGTCTCATTTGTGAGATGATAAATAGAAAGAATTGAGTCACTTGCCAAATGAATTCTTTATTATATCTACATAATGGATTTATTGGTTAGCCCAAAATACTTATAACTATTAGTGGAAGACACAAAAACCTTCTAAAAAAACTTATTTATGATTCTCAGTTTAGGTTGGTATAGAACTTACTGAACCCGCATGGTTGGGCCTTCACAAAGTGGCTGGATAGCTTTTTAAAATTGTCTGTGGGGGGGGGGGGGGTTGTCGTCTACTATTCTAAATGAAAGATTATTCTTTTTGTTTATTTAGAATTAGGTAATATAGATAGAACTATGGGGGGACAAAACATTTATCCTTTATCAATTGACTGCTTATGCCCCCCCCCCCCAAAAAAAAAAAAAATTCCCATGTGTGGAGGGGGTAAGTTCTGACACTTTTGCGAATACAGTGATTATAGGCTTTGTCTTCGAAATGAGAGGATAGATTTTTTAACAAAAAAGTTTATTTTTGGGATGTAGTTTTCCTATTTAAAAAAAAAATTGGATTTAACTTATAAAACAAAATATGCATCTTTTATCTTCAAATAATAAAATGTACAAATAACATTCAAAAAGATGCGTATTTTGTTTTATAATTTGACTTCTAACTCTTCAATAAATTTTTTTTATTTTATTTTTACCTGTCCAGAGACAACCTGGAGGCCTGCAGCACCTGAATCTACATCCCAAAAGGAAACTTTTTTTGTGAAATAATCTATCCTCTCACTCCAAAGACAAAGCCTATAATCACTGTTTTCGCAAAAGTGTCAGAACTTAACCCCCCCCGCTCTTAATCAAAAAAGAACAGAAAGCAATATGTAGAAGGACGAGTTATGAAATTTGACTTTAACTTTACTTTCAGTCGAACTATCTAAGATAAGATTCATATTTGCCCTAACTCTTGGCGGCAGAAAACTTTTAAAATCTAACCATTGAAAGTAAAAGAAAAACTTCGCCTTTAGCTTTTAGGAGCTTCTCTCTATTAAAGGTAACCAAATATATTAAGTCGTTTCCGAGATATTATGCAGCAACTACTCCCTCACTTACCTTGGTTGCTGTGGAATTGAATCTCAAGAACTTCATTGTCTGACTCAATCAAAGATGGCGGCGATTTACCACAAAATCTTGACGAACTGTCGCCTAAAAATGCAGATATAAGCTTAGTTCTTTTTTTGTATGTTAAAATTATCCAATATATCTAATTTTTGGAATACTGTTTCCTAATATAACAAGGTATAATGTTATAAGCGAATCATCTCTATAATCATATAGTCATAAATAAGTAGGTATGTCCTTAAACTGTGTCATGAATTTAAGCAGTTGTTCTTCCATTTCAGACTCAGAGCTTCGCTTTTATGGATGTTGTCATCCTTGTTTCTTTTAAAGTTGTTTGAAAAATAATCTGTTTTTATGTGAAAACCTCTTGATATTTGATATCATCAAAATAGAAAGAGATTATTAACAACCAGGGATCTAAAGAAATAAGACAATCGCCGAAAAATTGATATACATCCCAAATTATACCCAAAATTACCCCTTCTGTAGATTACAATTAATTATTAAAACGTTATGAACACTCAACTTAACTAACCAACCAATCAAAATTCAGTGAAAGTCCCCAAAGTTGTTGAGCCAACGTATAAGAAAACTTCGGGGACTAGTGTAATTTAACAGTCCAATGTCCCCTGATCATCAATACAAGGAAAATTTTTATGATAGTAGACTAAACAATAAAAAAATAAAATAATAATATAATAGTATTTAATTTTTATGATATTACACCAGATATTGGCCTACCCTAATAAAATGGTACTTCCAGCTGGCTATTGCAACGATACTCTCCCCATCCCCTCCACTCCTACTGGTGGAAACAAATGAACAATAAATTATCTATTGCATTAGTAAGATTTAAGTTAAGGAATGATAATTTTAAGTTTCTGATCCTAGCTTATTAATAGAAGAGTGATAGATAGAGAACAAAGAAGATAAAGTAAATTTTAGTAAAATATTGCAAAAGGTATTTTTTGAATAATTACTGAAATCATGTAATTTACTAAAAGGCAAAACAACTTTTTAGTCTTTCAAAAGTTCCAATTTATCTTGTAATCTTGTAACTGGATTCTATTCTATACTCTATCTTCTTTGATAGAGAATGGTTTGAAAACAACTTAAGATTGATCAAATCAGTTAAGATAAATTTTTAATATCATTGTTGATTTTATCAATTTTTCTAAAGATTTTATTTAATATGAATACAAATGATTTATAAATGAACAAATCATTCTTTATTTTTGAGGAATCGGGCAGTGGTCGCGAGACAGACAAACATTCTAAAATCCTATTATATCAAGTTTCTTATAGGTCTCTGAATGGATTTAGGCTATTTAATTTTATATTTAAGTTTGGTTTGGTGCTATTTTTCTACTTTCTTTACTCCTTCAACTACAGAGCTCCTAGATGCTAGGAGCGTAGCTGCTAGTAACTTAATAAAATAAATCTTCCTAGGAAGGCAAAGTACCATACCTGTATTTATAATAACGTAATCTGAAGAACATTCTGTACTTGCTGTTATGTCAAATTCAGAAAATTTTGCCAGAATTTTCTTCCCTAGAAAATAAATTCTTATAATTTATATTTATCGCATCTATTATAGACAGCTTAAAGACTGAAAACAGTTTTGATATAGCCCCGAGGAGTCAAAGGCCCGAGGTAACAAAATTGCCAAGTGGTATTAATTTTATGATTTTGATATTCGTGGATATTGTCTGTAATGCGATGCTATACACGGTTTTTCTGTATGGCTGAGAACCGGTTCTAATCATCTTAACTGGCGAATAATTAGTGTGTAATCAATTGATTCAGAATTTTAAATGGATTTGGTGTAATTATGTTCACTTATATTTCATCCAGGAAAATTATTTTATTTTTAAAACTGTACAACGTATATATTTAAACAAGGATAACAACATCCATCAATAACTCTTTTAGAGTGTCAGAACTCAATAAGTCTAAAGTGTCCTAAACTTAATGCAAAATTGCGTAAATATAAGATACAGTAAAAGGACATACTTTCATTTTTAAGGATTTCACCATCGCTTATAATATTGTACTTTGCAGTATTAGAAATCATTATTCTAATAATCATAATTATATCATGTGAAAAGTTGTTGTAAAAAAAAATCAGCATGTTTTAAATGAACGTACGGACTTTCTGCTAACAATTATAGTGTTGCTACGCTTTCTGAATCGTACTAACTGTTATAGGAATCATAATTTATAGTTTTAAAACGATATTACGATTCTAACATGTCTTAATTAGCGGACCGACCCTGATTATAGAAAAGGTTTACCTTTGATAATATTCAATCAACAGAATGTCAAAAACAAATTTTGTTAACATAATGTCACAACCAGAAAAAACTTCTATTAGGTTTTAAAAACTATAAATAAAGAAAGGTAGGTGTTCACCACCCTAAACTCAGCTTATACCAATAACGAAATTAATTTGGAAAAACTCACGAAACCTATACGTGTTTTTCAGCTGTCGTTGGGGGGGGGGGGGAGGGGGGGGGGGGCAACACATCGTAAAATTGACGACCTCTCCATTTGACCCCCAAAGATCATTTTAGATTTAATTCGCTTGTTGGTTATATCTTATTCCTGCCTCCCCCCCCCTTGTCGAGGATCTACAATACACCCCCCCCCCTAATACAGCCACGAAATGGGATGTAAAGAGTTTTTGCCTGCTTCGCGCGTCAATTTACCAATTCAGATATACTTGTTTGACTTGTGTCAAAAATATATGGTGCGCTTCGCGCATGATACATTTATTTGAAGCGAGAGTGGTAAATTAATCCAAATGCTCGACCCCATTTTTTGGTACCTGGCATAGCTCTGATGACATATCTACAGTTGAGAAAAGCTGGATAATTTTCAGGGAAGCCAGGACTAGTTATGGTCCCGTTCTGATACAACATTCCATCAACATCCTCGCCACATATTACATCCGGTGGCTGCATGGTTATTTCATCCTTAATTTCATATGTTAGGTATGTCCGTATGTTTGCCTGTACGTCTATAGGTCACTGTCGTCATCTTACATGTGGATCATAAACAAACTTTTTGCTTAACATTTTTTTAATGCTCATTTAAGGTTGGGTTAGGTTAACTAACCAAACTATCTAAAATCAGATGTAGAAAAAAACGAAAATTAAAACTTGTAGAGTGTCAACACTTAATAAGCAGCAAATAGACTTATACAACTAAATAAATTTGAAATCTAAAATTTCTTGAATAGGTGATACTTTTTAAGGACATACTTACATCTTCAGGACTTGATTATAAAGATGTTTCGCTAATAATATTGTACCTTGTTGTCCTAATCTTTATTCTTAAAATCAGATAAATGAAATGATTTTATATTGTTGTCAATTTTTTTGTTGTTGTTTTAAATAAACTGTTTTCTGGTAACGATTATGTAGAACTGTTACGCCTTCTAAATCGTACTTATCTTTTACAGAAATCATAATACATAGAAATTTGAAAGAAGTTTGAAATCGATATAACAATTCTAATATGCATAAATTAATGATCAACTGACCCTTATAATATAAGGAGAAATATTTCAATGATTTATTTATTACTTACCTCCGGGTTCGAACCCACGTCCCCTTGTAGTAGAGCATAGTTGTTGCTGGTACGTCCTGGTATTTCTGGTATCATCTACAAACATATTAATATAGTAGTAGGGTGTCCCCTTGTAGTAGAGCATAGTTGTTGCTGGTATGTCCTGGTATTTCTGGTATCACCTACATACATATTTATATAGAAGTAGGGTGTCCCCTTGTAGTAGAGCATAGTTGTTGCTGGTATGTCCTGGTATTTCTGGTATCACCTACATATATATTTATATAGTAGTAGGGTGTCCCCTTGTAGTAGAGCATAGTTGTTGCTGGTACGTCCTGGTATTTCTGGTATCACCTACATACATATTTATATAGTAGTAGGGTGTCCCCTTGTAGTAGAGCATAGTTGTTGCTGGTATGTCCTGGTATTTCTGGTATCACCTACAAACATATTTATATAGTAGTAGGGTGTCCCCTTGTAGTAGAGCATAGTTGTTGCTGGTATGTCCTGGTATTTCTGGTATCACCTACATACATATTTATATAGTAGTAGAGTGTCCCCTTGTAGTAGAGCATAGCTGTTGCTGGTATGTCCTGGTATTTCTGGTATCACCTACAAACATATTTATATAGTAGTAGGGTGTCCCCTTGTAGTAGAGCATAGTTGTTGCTGGTATGTCCTGGTATTTCTGGTATCACCTACATATATATTTATATAGTAGTAGGGTGTCCCCTTGTAGTAGAGCATAGCTGTTGCTGGTATGTCCTGGTATTTCTGGTATCACCTACAAACATATTTATATAGTAGTAGGGTGTCCCCTTGTAGTAGAGCATAGTTGTTGCTGGTATGTCCTGGTATTTCTGGTATCACCTACAAACATATTTATATAGTAGTAGGGTGTCCCCTTGTAGTAGAGCATAGTTGTTGCTGGTATGTCCTGGTATTTCTGGTATCACCTACAAACATATTTATATAGTAGTAGGGTGTCCCCTTGTAGTAGAGCATAGTTGTTGCTGGTATGTCCTGGTATTTCTGGTATCACCTACATACATATTAATATAGTAGTAGGGTGTCCCCTTGTAGTAGAGCATAGTTGTTGCTGGTATGTCCTGGTATTTCTGGTATCACCTACATACATATTTATATAGTAGTAGGGTGTCCCCTTGTAGTAGAGCATAGTTGTTGCTGGTATGTCCTGGTATTTCTGGTATCACCTACATACATATTTATATATTAGTAGGGGGTACCCTTGTAGTAGAGCATAGTTGTGGCTGGTATGTCCTGGTATTTCTGGTATCACCTACATACATATTTATATAGAAGTAGGGTGTCCCCTTGTAGTAGAGCATAGTTGTTGCTGGTATGTCCTGGTATTTCTGGTATCACCTACATACATATTTATATAGAAGTAGGGTGTCCCCTTGTAGTAGAGCATAGTTGTTGCTGGTATGTCCTGGTATTTCTGGTATCACCTACATACATATTTATATAGTAGTAGGGTGTCCCCTTGTAGTAGAGCATAGTTGTTGCTGGTATGTCCTGGTATTTCTGGTATCACCTACATACATATTTATATAGTAGTAGGGTGTCCCCTTGTAGTAGAGCATAGTTGTTGCTGGTACGTCCTGGTATTTCTGGTATCACCTACATACATATTTATATATTAGTAGGGTGTCCCCTTGTAGTAGAGCATAGTTGTTGCTGGTATGTCCTGGTATTTCTGGTATCACCTACATACATATTTATATAGTAGTAGAGTGTCCCCTTGTAGTAGAGCATAGTTGTTGCTGGTATGTCCTGGTATTTCTGGTATCACCTACATACATATTTATATAGTAGTAGAGTGCCCCCTTGTAGTAGAGCATAGTTGTTGCTGGTATGTCCTAGTATTTCTGGTATCACCTACATACATATTTATATAGTAGTATGGTGTCCCCTTGTAGTAGAGCATAGCTGTTGCTGGTATGTCCTGGTATTTCTGGTATCACCTACATACATATTTATATAGTAGTATGGTGTCCCCTTGTAGTAGAGCATAGTTGTTGCTGGTATGTCCTGGTATTTCTGGTATCACCTACATACATATTTATATAGTAGTAGGGTGTCCCCTTGTAGTAGAGCATAGTTGTTGCTGGTACGTCCTGGTATTTCTGGTATCACCTACATACATATTTATATAGTAGTATGGTGTCCCCTTGTAGTAGAGCATAGCTGTTGCTGGTATGTCCTGGTATTTCTGGTATCACCTACATACATATTTATATATTAGTAGGGTGTCCCCTTGTAGTAGAGCATAGTTGTTGCTGGTATGTCCTGGTATTTCTGGTATCACCTACATACATATTTATATAGTAGTAGAGTGTCCCCTTGTAGTAGAGCATAGTTGTTGCTGGTATGTCCTGGTATTTCTGGTATCACCTACATACATATTAATATAGTAGTAGGGTGTCCCCTTGTAGTAGAGCATAGTTGTTGCTGGTATGTCCTGGTATTTCTGGTATCACCTACATACATATTAATATAGTAGTAGGGTGTCCCCTTGTAGTAGAGCATAGTTGTTGCTGGTACGTCCTGGTATTTCTGGTATCACCTACATACATATTTATATAGTAGTAGGGTGTCCCCTTGTAGTAGAGCATAGTTGTTGCTGGTATGTCCTGGTATTTCTGGTATCACCTACAAACATATTTATATAGTAGTAGGGTGTCCCCTTGTAGTAGAGCATAGTTGTTGCTGGTATGTCCTGGTATTTCTGGTATCACCTACAAACATATTTATATAGTAGTAGGGTGTCCCCTTGTAGTAGAGCATAGTTGTTGCTGGTATGTCCTGGTATTTCTGGTATCACCTACATATATATTTATATAGTAGTAGGGTGTCCCCTTGTAGTAGAGCATAGCTGTTGCTGGTATGTCCTGGTATTTCTGGTATCACCTACAAACATATTTATATAGTAGTAGGGTGTCCCCTTGTAGTAGAGCATAGTTGTTGCTGGTATGTCCTGGTATTTCTGGTATCACCTACAAACATATTTATATAGTAGTAGGGTGTCCCCTTGTAGTAGAGCATAGTTGTTGCTGGTATGTCCTGGTATTTCTGGTATCACCTACAAACATATTTATATAGTAGTAGGGTGTCCCCTTGTAGTAGAGCATAGTTGTTGCTGGTATGTCCTGGTATTTCTGGTATCACCTACATACATATTAATATAGTAGTAGGGTGTCCCCTTGTAGTAGAGCATAGTTGTTGCTGGTATGTCCTGGTATTTCTGGTATCACCTACATACATATTTATATAGTAGTAGGGTGTCCCCTTGTAGTAGAGCATAGTTGTTGCTGGTATGTCCTGGTATTTCTGGTATCACCTACATACATATTTATATATTAGTAGGGGGTACCCTTGTAGTAGAGCATAGTTGTGGCTGGTATGTCCTGGTATTTCTGGTATCACCTACATACATATTTATATAGAAGTAGGGTGTCCCCTTGTAGTAGAGCATAGTTGTTGCTGGTATGTCCTGGTATTTCTGGTATCACCTACATACATATTTATATAGAAGTAGGGTGTCCCCTTGTAGTAGAGCATAGTTGTTGCTGGTATGTCCTGGTATTTCTGGTATCACCTACATACATATTTATATAGTAGTAGGGTGTCCCCTTGTAGTAGAGCATAGTTGTTGCTGGTATGTCCTGGTATTTCTGGTATCACCTACATACATATTTATATAGTAGTAGGGTGTCCCCTTGTAGTAGAGCATAGTTGTTGCTGGTATGTCCTGGTATTTCTGGTATCACCTACATACATATTTATATAGTAGTAGGGTGTCCCCTTGTAGTAGAGCATAGTTGTTGCTGGTACGTCCTGGTATTTCTGGTATCACCTACATACATATTTATATATTAGTAGGGTGTCCCCTTGTAGTAGAGCATAGTTGTTGCTGGTATGTCCTGGTATTTCTGGTATCACCTACATACATATTTATATAGTAGTAGAGTGTCCCCTTGTAGTAGAGCATAGTTGTTGCTGGTATGTCCTGGTATTTCTGGTATCACCTACATACATATTTATATAGTAGTAGAGTGCCCCCTTGTAGTAGAGCATAGTTGTTGCTGGTATGTCCTAGTATTTCTGGTATCACCTACATACATATTTATATAGTAGTATGGTGTCCCCTTGTAGTAGAGCATAGCTGTTGCTGGTATGTCCTGGTATTTCTGGTATCACCTACATACATATTTATATAGTAGTATGGTGTCCCCTTGTAGTAGAGCATAGTTGTTGCTGGTATGTCCTGGTATTTCTGGTATCACCTACAAACATATTTATATAGTAGTAGAGTGTCCCCTTGTAGTAGAGCATAGCTGTTGCTGGTATGTCCTGGTATTTCTGGTATCACCTACAAACATATTTATATATTAGTAGAGTGTCCCCTTGTAGTAGAGCATAGTTGTTGCTGGTATGTCCTGGTATTTCTGGTATCACCTACATACATATTTATATAGTAGTAGGGTGTCCCCTTGTAGTAGAGCATAGTTGTTGCTGGTACGTCCTGGTATTTCTGGTATCACCTACATACATATTTATATAGTAGTATGGTGTCCCCTTGTAGTAGAGCATAGCTGTTGCTGGTATGTCCTGGTATTTCTGGTATCACCTACATACATATTTATATATTAGTAGGGTGTCCCCTTGTAGTAGAGCATAGTTGTTGCTGGTATGTCCTGGTATTTCTGGTATCACCTACATACATATTTATATAGTAGTAGAGTGTCCCCTTGTAGTAGAGCATAGTTGTTGCTGGTATGTCCTGGTATTTCTGGTATCACCTACATACATATTTATATAGTAGTAGGGTGTCCCCTTGTAGTAGAGCATAGTTGTTGCTGGTACGTCCTGGTATTTCTGGTATCACCTACATACATATTTATATATTAGTAGGGTGTCCCCTTGTAGTAGAGCATAGTTGTTGCTGGTATGTCCTGGTATTTCTGGTATCACCTACATACATATTTATATAGTAGTAGAGTGTCCCCTTGTAGTAGAGCATAGTTGTTGCAGGTACGTCCTGGTATTTCTGGTATCACCTACATACATATTTATATAGTAGTAGAGTGCCCCCTTGTAGTAGAGCATAGCTGTTGCTGGTATGTCCTGGTATTTCTGGTATCACCTACATACATATTTATATATTAGTAGGGTGTCCCCTTGTAGTAGAGCATAGTTGTTGCTGGTATGTCCTGGTATTTCTGGTATCACCTACATACATATTTATATAGTAGTAGGGTGTCCCCTTGTAGTAGAGCATAGTTGTTGCTGGTATGTCCTGGTATTTCTGGTATCACCTACATACATATTTATATATTAGTAGGGTGTCCCCTTGTAGTAGAGCATAGTTGTTGCTGGTATGTCCTGGTATTTCTGGTATCACCTACATACATATTTATATAGTAGTAGAGTGTCCCCTTGTAGTAGAGCATAGTTGTTGCAGGTACGTCCTGGTATTTCTGGTATCACCTACATACATATTTATATAGTAGTAGGGTGTCCCCTTGTAGTAGAGCATAGTTGTTGCTGGTATGTCCTGGTATTTCTGGTATCACCTACATACATATTTATATAGTAGTAGGGTGTCCCCTTGTAGTAGAGCATAGTTGTTGCTGGTATGTCCTGGTATTTCTGGTATCACCTACATACATATTTATATAGTAGTATGGTGTCCCCTTGTAGTAGAGCATAGTTGTTGCTGGTACGTCCTGGTATTTCTGGTATCACCTACATACATATTTATATAGTAGTAGAGTGCCCCCTTGTAGTAGAGCATAGTTGTTGCTGGTATGTCCTAGTATTTCTGGTATCACCTACATACATATTTATATAGTAGTATGGTGTCCCCTTGTAGTAGAGCATAGCTGTTGCTGGTATGTCCTGGTATTTCTGGTATCACCTACATACATATTTATATAGTAGTAGAGTGTCCCCTTGTAGTAGAGCATAGTTGTTGCTGGTATGTCCTGGTATTTCTGGTATCACCTACATACATATTTATATAGTAGTATGGTGTCCCCTTGTAGTAGAGCATAGTTGTTGCTGGTATGTCCTGGTATTTCTGGTATCACCTACAAACATATTTATATAGTAGTAGAGTGTCCCCTTGTAGTAGAGCATAGCTGTTGCTGGTATGTCCTGGTATTTCTGGTATCACCTACAAACATATTTATATATTAGTAGAGTGCCCCCTTGTAGTAGAGCATAGTTGTTGCTGGTATGTCCTGGTATTTCTGGTATCACCTACATACATATTTATATAGTAGTAGAGTGTCCCCTTGTAGTAGAGCATAGTTGTTGCAGGTACGTCCTGGTATTTCTGGTATCACCTACATACATATTTATATAGTAGTAGAGTGCCCCCTTGTAGTAGAGCATAGTTGTTGCTGGTATGTCCTAGTATTTCTGGTATCACCTACATACATATTTATATAGTAGTATGGTGTCCCCTTGTAGTAGAGCATAGTTGTTGCTGGTATGTCCTGGTATTTCTGGTATCACCTACAAACATATTTATATAGTAGTAGAGTGTCCCCTTGTAGTAGAGCATAGCTGTTGCTGGTATGTCCTGGTATTTCTGGTATCACCTACAAACATATTTATATAGTAGTAGAGTGTCCCCTTGTAGTAGAGCATAGTTGTTGCTGGTATGTCCTGGTATTTCTGGTATCACCTACATACATATTTATATAGTAGTATGGTGTCCCCTTGTAGTAGAGCATAGTTGTTGCTGGTATGTCCTGGTATTTCTGGTATCACCTACAAACATATTTATATAGTAGTAGAGTGTCCCCTTGTAGTAGAGCATAGCTGTTGCTGGTATGTCCTGGTATTTCTGGTATCACCTACAAACATATTTATATAGTAGTAGAGTGTCCCCTTGTAGTAGAGCATAGTTGTTGCTGGTATGTCCTGGTATTTCTGGTATCACCTACATACATATTTATATAGTAGTAGGGTGTCCCCTTGTAGCAGAGCATAGTTGTTGCTGGTATGTTCTGGTATTTCTGGTATCACCTACATACATATTTATATAGTAGTAGGGTGTCCCCTTGTAGTAGAGCATAGTTGTTGCTGGTATGTCCTGGTATTTCTGGTATCATCTACAAACATATTTATATAGTAGTAGGGTGTCCCCTTGTAGCAGAGCATAGTTGTTGCTGGTATGTCCTGGTATTTCTGGTATCATCTACAAACATATTAATATAGTAGTAGGGTGCCCCCTTGTAGTAGAGCATAGTTGTTGCTGGTATGTCCGGGTATTTCTGGTATCACCTACAAACATATATATACAGTAGATGGACAGTAATAAAATGACGTTTCTCGAAATCGTACGCGGCCATACGCAATGTTTGAAGGGTGACACAAATTTCAGATGTATGTTTTAGCGATTTGATTTACTTATTTTCCTCTATGAGATAAAAGCGATGCTTGCAAGATTATATAATTTGGTATAATATAAAGATGAATTTTTCTCAAATCGCGAAAACTTATATCTGATATTTGTGTCACCCCTCCAACATTGCGTATGACCGCGTATGACTTCGAGAAATGGTATTTTATTAGTGTTAATAGGTCAAAAGCGGTGACATCTATCCCCTTTTTGGCTAGGGCACTAAACACAGCAACTACCAACTTACCTCATTGTCTGATACAAGAGGAATTTCCATATCTGTATGAGAAAGGGCTTGGTGCCCTATGCATTCAATCATTCCATGTTCAAGCATTTTAAAAGTTTAAATAAAGTTTAATTGGGTTTAGTCCCTTTCGTTACATCCCATCTAAAGGGACATTACGTCATATTTTCACAGAAGCTTTTCTCTAATTTCTAGCTCTGTGGGGCAATCAACTAACCTAACCTAAAATCACCTATCAAAAGCTACTTGAAAATACGAGACGAGACGCCCCTTAAAAGGCGATATCACTAAAGGGACTAAACCAGTTAAATTTCAGTTTTATATATTTTTTAAAAAATTGATAAATATTAGCAAGGGCATTTATTGAATTTTACTCAAAAAGCCCTACATGATAAACTTTTTCTGATGATATGATAGACTGTTTTAGCTAGCTGCAATGTTATTTAGTCAAAACAATAACTTTACAATTTGGTGTTGGCCCATTAATTGAAATACAGGTCACTGAGGAATAATTTGTTTTAACCTGCTAAATATTTTCTTTTCTGGTACAAAACTCCCCAAGCCAATATATGGAGAAAATAAGTTTTTGATTCACAATTTCTATCAATGGTAAGTGGGTTAAATACTTTTGTTCCTTAAAAAACACTGTATATTAAATATGTTAAATAGTCTAAAATAAAAAAAAAGCTTTGTGGGATTGTTTTTAGTAATAATAATATAAACATTGAATGATTCCTGGTTTGATAAAGACCATTTCTCCATTGGTGAACAACAGATTTGACACAAGTAAGAAAGAAGAACAAAAGCTAAATAAAATCATTTTATTAACAGCAGATACTCCCTAAGAATAGACATACTATAACTAGATTACCTGTTTGACCCGATTTTTCGTCAAATCTACAAAAGAACATTTCTAGCAGACGAAAGAATTGTTAACTTTAGGTGTAAGCTGAGGTGGATTCTTTAAAAAAAATTAGACTCGCGTCTCGCTGGTGAGGCAAAATTATTTTTTGTGAAAAATTCTCCAAAATCACATTAAAATCTACAAAAATAAACAAAATCCTATGTTAATAACCCTTATTGATTTTAATGAATTTTTGTAGATTTTGGAGCCTAATTTTTTTTAAAGAATCGACCTCTGTTGAAGCTTAAAATTTCAAAAAATTTAAGACGGAATGTTTAGTTTAATTCAGCAAAGCTTTCTACTAAGAAATTACTGTTTACAGCTGACTTTTATCTATGCATGAAATGAAAAAAAAAACATGCGTTCGTAATAAAATGTGTACACAATTACAACCAATGAGATCTCTTAAATGTTCCTTAATAATTCTCCTATTGGTGGATTCAGACATTATGTCTCTTAAGTAATTTCTCTACTTCCCTAAGGTTATAATCTGATGCAAGCCAGGCAGGGGGGAGGGGACATTAGACCCATAAATTACACAGGGACTCAAAGTTTAATTATATAATTCGTTGGCTCAAAAACTTTGGATAATTTATTGAATTTTGTTTAATCAGTTCGTACGGGGAGAAAGTCACTCAAAAATAAGCATGTGACGTCATAAAAATGAAGGATTATCTATCTCTTTTTTTTTAAAGGTTTTCTTTTCAACTTCTGCTCTCATATCCCTCATTTTTATGACGTCACGAGCTGATTTTTTGATTGACTTTCTCAACGTATATCGGTTCTAAACTAGTAATATCAAAATTTTTCAATTAATAATTATAATCAACAACAAAAGTGATATTGTTTATCATCATTGGGAATGTATGTAATATGTATATCAATTTATCGCCCATTGTCTTATCTTTATCTACACCTTTTCTTGGTTAATGAAGTTGAACGTCCATAGATAACAATCTAAGGCATGCAATGTTATATGGACAACAAACCCTTTGATTGCACGATATTTGTCTAAAAGTTCTAATGCAAAATTCCAAAAGATTTATAATTTTATGCCCTCTGATATTATTGAGATCTTAATGTAAACACAAAAATACATCAAAATACTTTTATAAAAATTAAACAGTACCTAGAACCCCGCATCTTATTTGTTAGAATTTCTGGCTTAACTAATAAAAATACATTACAGAAAAATTGAAGATTCTGTAGTGAATAGCCTTTTAAGGTTTGTAGGCTACTAAACTATATAATTAATTGTACATTCTTTTATAGATTTTTCAAAAACATATGTAATATATAATTAGGGACAGGAGAGAAGAAACTAAAAAAGAATTCAGGTAGTAGCCGTCTTATACTCGGCATCATTGCAGTTGCTAGGTTGTCCATAGCTGATTTAGTATGAGCTACTCATATTTTAAACAATTCACTTCCTCTAAAATTGCTAGAAATAGTAATTATTATTTTGATATTCGTGGAAATTTTCTGTAATACGATGCTATACATTTTTTTTTCTCAGTATGGCTAAGAACCGGTTCTAATCCAGCGGAAATTGATCGGTTTCGAAGCCATACTCGAATATTATTAAAGCTATTCTACAAACAGTGCATGCCCGATATTTCTTATTTTTAAAATATTTTTCTTCTTTTTAAATTTCTATAAATCAATATAAAAAATACATAAAGTTGAAAAAAGTTATTAAGAGTTATAAACGTTATAAAATACTGAAAATACCTAAAAAATGTAAAAAAAAAAATAAAAATTCTCCCATGAACTTTTAGAGGAAAAGGGCGAAGCAGATAGTCCCATTATAAAGAAGTAAGATTGTTTATATCTGTCTGGAGCTTAAGACAAAATTACTACTGGAAATCGAATTACCCTTTTAAGAGAAGCTTCACATAGGTCCCGGGATGGTTTTTGCCTATTTAATTTCTAGAATAAAGCCTTGAGATGGCTTTAGCCCCCTTCTTATTTACCTATTTGAAATTAGAGAGCCCTTAGTTACCAGGGGCGCAGCCGCTAGTTGTACAAACACTATTTGATAATTGATTTATTTTTCTTTCTGTTACTTATTTTTTATATCTTATGGAAATTTGTTAATTATATTGTTAGCTACTATGCATGTTTTCATCCTTGATAAAATCAGATTAATGAAAAAACCTTCAAAAAAATTAATTTGCCAATATTAATTACTAGTGGCTACGCCCCTAGAGGTCATTTGAGGAGGGAAGAGTCGAGTTTAATAACCCAATTCATTATTTTAGATTTTAAAAGAAAATGTAAACCAAATTTTTTTTGGGGGGGAGTAATTTTTTTTCTATGGGCGATTTCTCTTGGGAGGGTGGTGGTACCCTCCCCAAAAATAGTTATAAACCTTCCCGGGACCTATGAAAAGCTACCCTGTTAAGGAGAACCCGATCGGTTGAGCAGTTAGCAAGTACAAACACACAGAAATCCTGTTACTTTAGTTAAAGGATAGCTCTGCTTATCCCCTAAGACGTAAAGTGGAACAAACAGACAAAGTTAACTATTGGTTGTCTTTGATAAAAGAAATAATTAGGTTGATTTATGTATATTATTTGTTGTCTATTAATAAAGAAAATATATAATATTCTATTATTTGTGTAATTAACATGTGTTTTATTTATACACTAATTAGCTTCTAGATCTATTATTGGCCAGCTGCGTCTGTAAATCTAGGGCTCTGTATTCGTAGATAGAAAAAAATAGCATTAAACCTTCCCAGAACCTATGTGAAGCTTTCCTTAAATGGAGAACTCAATCAGTTCAGTAGTAATTGAAATCTTAAGCTTCAGACAACAAAAGCCTAACTGCTTTGTATTTCATAACTACTCTATTCTATTAGCGGCTTCTACAGAAATTTAGAGGAAGATTTTGGAATTTAACTCTCTATAAAAAGCTTCACAGTGACGGAGCTCCATATCGGTTCAGCGGTTAGCGAGATCCTTCGCTACACACAGACAGAAATAATACCTACGAAGGATAAAAATGGGGGAGGGGTGAGATTTTTCTCTCGTGGTCATATCTATTAGGAAAGTTGACTAAACTCTAACTTGGTTCTATACTAAACTTCCCCAAAACATTGTGGAACGATCGGTTCTGCCGTTAACGAGATCTTAGAGGACATCTGTAATACAAAGTAGAACGATGTCTGTCTGTCCGTCTGCCTGTCCGTCTGAAGCTTAAGATCTCGGTAACCGATTGGATTCTACTCTTCAGGGTATATACCTATTGGTCCTGTGGTGGTTTTAAGCTATTTTTTTTTGGGGGTGGGGAACACTCCCAACCTCCCCAAAATGAAAATTCCCCCCCCCCCCACCCAAAAAAACTGTTTTTAGGCAGTTAATTGGCAGCACAAAATATATGCACGTTCAAGCTTTTCTAAAGAAAATACAAAAGTTGTATAACTGTCCTTAACTTGATTTTAATACTTAAATTAGGTATTTCTGGTTATACATAATTTATCAACGGAGATATGGAAAGTGACATGTGCGACGTCATAAAAATACGTCTAAAAAGGAAGGATGGAAAAATTTTTTGTTTTAACATGTTTAAAAATTATCAAAATTTTGATATACCTAGTAGAATTTTTAGTTATAATTCATCAAGGTGGGTGGTGACAATTGGCAGTTGATTACAAAAGTCCCCAAAGTTTTATAATCAAATTTTCTTTTTTATTAGATTAACAACTTTCGGGACTTTTATTTTGATTGGTTGGTTCATTAAGTTAAGTGTCTAACTGTATCAAATACTAATTTTAATCTAAAGAAGAAATAATTTTGTGTATTATCATTGGGGATGTGTACATCAATTTATCGGCCATTGTCTTATCCCTTATCCCTGCACATAAATATCATATTTGGTGTTTAAGTACTTTCGCGTAATTTCATATTTACAAAGCGTTTTATTCTCTCACAAAAGGACACAATAAAATACAAGACCAAAAACAAAAATAGCAAGAGAATAATTAGTATTTGATTAATAATAGTATTTATATTGTTCAAATTTATGGAAGACGTAATAAAAAAAAATTACATAAACCCATTCCATTAAATTTCTAAACGTGCAAAGCAATACAAAATAATAGCAATTGGATATATATTTTACATTGACATCTGAAGAGTGCAAACATGCACGAAACAATTTGTAATGTCTGAATAAATATGTAAAATTCATATTTTGTTTGTGAGTTAACCTATTATATATATATATATATATACATATATACGTGGATATTATGACAGGCGGAAAATTGTCGTAAAGGGAACTATGCACGAACAAGAGCAAGTGATTCTAAGCACCTTCCAGCATTGATATTAAATGTTTTTTTTGTGTGAATATACTAGGGTTATGTTTAATATTATCATATTGACTAAAAGAATTAAGTTTTAACATGGTTTTTTCTAAATAAAACTGTGAAATGGTAAGTATTTTTTGACGAAATATCATCAAATGTTTTGTTGAGTTAAAAAGTTTAAATAAAACAATACGCCAAAACATAATCAAATGCTTTAAATTACGAAAGAACACCAATAAAACTGTTTTACAAGTTCATCTCTTTTTCAAAATTAACATTTTTTTCATCAATAAAGTTTACTTTTGTGACATAGGGTAAGGGGGGGGAAGTTTCGGTAAGGGGCTATTCTCGGTAATTTCGACCTACCTTCATTAAATGACCTTTTTCTCCATGTTCCTTTCAAATGACAGAAAAAAACATAAAAGCAAATTTGTTCCTTATTAAATTGCCTACAAAAAAGTATAAAATGAATTTTTTGTGAGATGAATATTAAGGGTACTTATTGGGTCTCAAAGTCGGACAAAAAAATTTTTTTTCCCAAAAATTTTTTAGTAGGTGTGTAAAGATCGACCTACACAAAAATTGGTAAGACCTAGAGCTGATCTGAAAAACTTTTTGAACTAGAAATTGCCCGCTTTTTTCAAATCCGTTGAGAGCTTTAAAATCGGGTTCATATTTTTTTCAAAAATGACCAAAGTTGGCGCCGGGGGAAAAATCGGTAATTTCAAAAGAAATTAAAATTCAACTTTTAAGGTCATGTTTTCATGTTTTCTTTTGTCAAATCTATTATTCCATATGGACTTTTTAAGAATTAGGCCTAAAAATGAATAGAACAGATAAAAAACAAAAAAAAAATTAATTTTATTTTTTGAATCAAAATTTTGCGAGGAAAAAATCAAAATTTCTGGTCCTTTGAAAAAAAAATATTTTTGACATAGGAGGAATAGTCCGATCTTTATGAATTTTTTTGTGGTTAATCCCAATCACCTATACTAATTATGATTTATTACGCTTGTTTGGTCGTTTGGCCTTTTTTCATCGATTTTTTTAAGGTTAAAATGTAGTCAAGATTTTTTGCAAAGATGACACTTTTGCTTCAAATTAAATTTTTGAGGTCAATTTTTAATCAATTTTCATGTTTTTTGGGCTAAATCTATAGTTCAATGTGAGTTTTTTTAGGATCAGGCCTAAAAAGTAATAAAATACGTTTTTTTCTTATATTAATTTTAAGTTTTTAAAAAAAAAATTTTCGAAAAAAAAAATCGAAAATTCGCGTCTTTCAAAAAAATTCATTTTTAACATAGAAGGAATAGTCCGATCATTATGAAACTTTTTGTGGATAATCCCTATAACCTATACTAATTATGATTATTTATGTTCGACTGGCCGTTTGGCCGTTTTTCATCGATTTTTTTTAGGTTGAAAAAAATTACCGATATTTCCCCCGGTGGTGGGGAAATATCGGTAACTTTTTTGCGGTCAATTTCGACCAACTTCTAAAAGTCCTAGGATAATGTCCTTTTAGGACCTGATAGTCCTTTCCGTAAGCTTTCTACTGGTCTTGGTTTCATTTGAAAATATTAATATTTACCCCATTTTTTTTCAAAAAAAACGAAAAAAAACCGAAATTTCCCCCCCCTTACCCTAGCCAATTGAACTCAACAAAACATTTGATGATATTTAGTCACAAAATGTCTAACATTTCAAAGTTATATAAAACCATGGTGAAACTAAATTTTAAAATCGATATAACGATATGAAACATAACCCTGAATATTCACCAATAAACATTTAGAATCACAGCTGGAAGGTGCTTAGAATCACTTGCTCTTGTTTGTGCATAGTCCCCTTTCGTGTGGTAACATAGATGCATCTTCGTTCATCCAGTAGGAGGGGAGTAGATGGAGTAAAAGGAGTTATCGTTATTTTAGCCAGTCACAAGTTTCACTGTATCATTAGAGTACATGATAATCTGGTGTAAGATCCAAGTAATAATAAATCCATTTGTGGCCATAATTTTTATTTTTCAATTGATAATGACAACAATATGTTATTTTAAAGGATAATTAATAATATATTTTATATGGACTAAATTGGTTTTGACAACTTACAAAGTAAAAATTTCATAGAAAAGCGTATTTCAATTGAAAATAATTTATGCCAGGTTAGGTTAGGTTTAGTACATCGTAGGAGAAGGCCCGCTGGGTGAGGCCTCCGCAGGGTTTGGCATTGGAAAAAAATAGCCGCCTCTTAATTTAAATATTAAAGGAATGGGGGTTCAGTACTCGTTAGGAATTTTAAGGGAAAGCATGGGATTATGGTACCGTTTTATAAAAATACTAGCAGCTACGCCCCCTAGAAGCCTCTAGGGGCACTTAAGGTAGGAAGAGAAAAGTCGACCTCATCCCGTTTTTAATTTGAGTTTCAAAAGATTAAAAAAAAGTATTTTTGGAGGGGGGGGGTGAAAACACCCTCCCCAAAAATAGTTTAAAACCTTCCCAGGACATATAAGAAGCTTCACTGTAAAGGAGAACAATATCGGTTTATCGGTTAGCGAGATCCTTCGGGACAGACAAAAAACGCTTACTACTTTATATAATAGGATATTCCTAGCTGCCTGTAGATAGGCTATTATAGTATCCATTGTTCTCCTTTTAAAGTCTTCCTAGGACTACAAAATAATGTCTTTTTGAAATGAGAGAAAGAAAAATTTAAATTCGTTGTGTCAGGATTCTAAAGGGAAAAGACAATGGCCGATAAATTGATGTACATCCCCATTGATGATACACAAAATTACCCCTTCTGTAGATTAAAATTAGTGAATGAAACGTTTGAACACTTAATGAAAGTACCAATCAAAATTTACTGAAGTCCCCAAAGTTGTTGAGCCAACGAATAAGAAATCGTTACTTTAAAACTTTGGGGACTAGTGTAATAAACAACCCATTTTACCCCCTCTCTCTGATCTAGGGTAGTGGGCCCATAAATTCAGGGTTTTACACAATTTATATAATTAAAATCTATTGATTAACATTAAATGTAGCATAAACGAAGTAATTATTAAACAAGGACAACATCCACAAGTAGTGAAGCACCAACAAATCGTGGATAGGAAAACATACAAGTAGATTTAAAGAGAATTTGTTAAAATCAAGTATAGATTTATCAGAGAAAATAAACACGAAACCTTATTTTTTTCTTATAATGGCTCAGAATAATAGATAAAAAATATTTTGAAACTCTCATCCCAAAAATTTTGAAAATCGGACAAAAAACACCAACCGAATGGGAAAATACGTAAAACATGTAAAAATAGCCAGAAACTTGCTAAAAGGCAGTCCGACCGACATGGATGATGTCTTAAAAAGATGGGAAATTTGATTTTGATATTCTTAACTACAAAAATTTTAAAAAGATATGGGGAAAAAATATAAAAATAGCCTAAAACCTGCTAAAAACGCAGACTAATCGCAATGGATGTTTTACAGTTAATTATGCTCCTTATTAAAGGAAATATTGTCAAATAGTTTCAGCCTCCTATCTTTAAAAGATAGAGATAAACACGTTTACCCCAAAACGTTACAGACATCTGGATTTTGGACATATGGACATTTCAAATTATAGAGTAGCTTCGCTACTAAAAAAACAGGGATTATCATGTCCATAAGTACCAACAAAGATTATTAATTAAGATTTTTAGCCCAGGGAGGAAGGGGACATGGGACTGTTTATTACACTAGTTCCCAAAGTTTTATAATGACGTTTACTTATTTGTTGGCTTAAGACTCTAGAGGGCTTGGTATTGGTAACGCTTCGGGTACTAGATCTCTCCACGCACCTTGAAACATACTCCGCTTATGATTGCGGTGTAAAGCATCCATTCGCCCACCAGACAACCAACTCTCTGAGATGCACGACCTTTGTCTGAGAAGTCCCAACTGTGCATGGTATCGAGTTGCGCCTGTTTTAAGCAAAGGCATCCCCCCCACTCTAACTATTTACGTTGTACATCTAACATAGCAGCAGTAGGTACAATTTTTAACGTCTTTAATTATGAAGCGGTGTCGGCCCGAGATTTGAACCTATCACTTTCCCGACGATGAGCGGATGCGCAACGTGTAACGTGTTGAGCCACGGTCGCGGGGTTTATTCATTGGCTTGATATATATTGTTTTGATATATATTTCTTATCTGTCCGTCTGTCCTTCTATAATACGGACTTTAATTTCCCCACGGATCCTTGCATTCTGATAACTTCGCCTACCACCCCCCCCCCCTTTTACCATGAACATTGAAAAGTATATATCTTTTAATGTCTTTATATAAGTTAAGGGGGGATGCCTTTTTTCACAACGGATTGGCGTGATACCATTTATATTTAAATGCTTTGCTTAAAAAAATGTTTTCAAAATTTATACACTTTATATTTCCAGTAAAAACATTGGTTAGTTATTCACTGTTAATTATACATACAAGACAGTTTTATTCACTGTTAATTATACATACAAGACAGTTTTATTCACTGTTAATTATACATACAAGACAGTTTTATTCACTGTTAATTATACATACAAGACAGTCTTATTTATTTGGAATATAATAAGTAGCATAGAAATAACTAAATAACTTAATAGTTATTTCTCGTATCGTATTATAAATAGCTTTCCGCGGATATAGAATGTACAATTATAAGATTAAAACTAGTTTTAATCTTATAATTGTACATTTTTATATTCGTAGAAAACTGGATATAATACGATGCTAGACATAGTTTTTTCGTATTCATGAGAACCGGTTCCTATCCACCGGATTCAAATGAATACGAGAAATTATATTATTTATATTATATTATATTATATTATTAGAAAACTATTTTTTATAGCAAAAATTGTTCAGAAATAACGCAGCAATAACAAACAAAAGAATTCAAAAATATAGATAATATCATTATTACTCATCAACTCACCTATAGGCATCAAGGGACACTTGATGTGTAGGGGGAGGCGCGACCCCTCCCCCCCCCCCCAACACTATTTTAAATTTTAGTTTAAAAAGAAAAAGTAAAAAAGTTTTATGGACAGCATCCATAATAGCTCTGAAATTGAAGGACAAAAGAACATTGTAGAGTGTCAGAACTGAATAAGCATATTATTACTTTAAGTATAAACAAAATTGTAAGGAAATTTGTTGCAAAACTGCATAAATACATAATACTGTTTAAGGACATACTTACATTTTTAGGACTGGATTATAGAGATGCTTCGCTTATAAGGTTGTACCTCGTTGTAAAAGGAATCAGAATTCCAAAAATCCGATGAATCGGATAATTATAACATACGGACATTCTGGTAACAATTATGAGTTGCTACGCTTTCTTAATCGTACCTAACTACTACAGGAATCACCATGCAAAGTTTGAAATCGATAGGATAATTCTAACATGCCTAATTTATTGAAAAAGCTAACCGTGTCGGACTGACGGACCGTCCCTAATTATAGAAAAGCTTTGCTTTCAAAAATCATACTGTAATTGATAAAGTATCATTTGAAATACGGGAAAAAAACATATTGTTTTTGACCAAATTTTCCATGGAATTAAATGAAAACAACTCTATAATTAAAATACTTGAGGGACGTGATGACGGAACTGGAGATAGTCTAAGAAACCTAACTTGGAATGGAAAATATAGGAATTTAAGTCGGATATACGAGAAGAGTTTTTTTTTTATATCTTTGGTGACTGCTCATAGACTGGTCACCAGGGATTCTAAAGGATAAGACAAAGAACGATTAATTTATGTCCATTCCCAATGATGAAATATAAATAAACCCTTTTTTAAATTACAGTCATTGGCTGAAAAGTTTGAACACTGCCAATTTAAACGAACCAATCCAGATTTAATAATAGTTATTTCTCGCATCGTATTATAAACAGCTTTCCGCGGATATAGAATGTACAATTATAAGATTAAAACCAGTTATTTTAGCCCCAAGGTGCTGAAGGCACGGGCTAAAAAAACTGGTTTTAATCTTATGATTGTACATTTTTATATTCGTAGAAAGCTGGATATAATACAATGCTAGACATAGTTTTTTCGTATGGATAAGAACCGGTTCCTATCCACCGGATTCGAATGAAAAGTTCTTAAAGTTTTTAAGCCATGTTCAATGTTTATAAAACTTTGGGTACCAGTGTAATTTACAGCATAAATCTCCCCTCCCTCCACCTATTGCATAGTAATTATAAATACAGCCAGAGAAAACGCGCGTAATTTAGACTTTTCATGCTATTTTCGTTGCGCACTCTCTGATGGCTTAAAAGCATCGTTTTGACACTTCAAATTTAGTGCGAACTAGTGTTGTGTTTCCAGCCGTTTGTCAATCAGAAGAAAATATGAAAACCTTCGTATATCCGAATCCAACTATAGAAATAGAACCTTTGTTGAGCTGCAAGAAAACCTTTTCGATGTTGATTATAGTAAAAATAGAGCTGAAACCTCCCGCACAGGAAAGTCAGAGGATGTAACAGTTGTTAAGATGTATCACATAAAAGTTAAGTTTATCTTGTAAGATAATTGGTGCTTTTATTCAAAGTGCCTGCCGAGCCCTGAAACACTCCTCCCCTACTTTCTAAATAAAAATAAAATGATGGAGAGGTTTTCAATGCTTTACCTCTGCAAGGCTTAGTAACAAAAACAACTCCCCCCCCCCCCATACTTTTAATTACTTTTTAAAATGAGGTGGGTTTGGTTTCTGAGCTCAACAACCCACTTTAAGGGAATACCCGGATAAAATTTTTTAGATAAACCGTAATGGTGTCACTTAAACTTTCATATTTTTAACTTATTTAATCTGAGGATTTGTTTTTAAAACTTGTGTTTTTTTTATCCAAAACTATCAACTTAATCCTTACTTAGTAGAGAAAACATTCTTATTAAAAGCCAATTAAGTGACTTAAACAATTGATATTGTAGATTAATTTGATTAAGTGGAGCTGTCTATAGTGCCCTAGCAAAAGGGGGATGGATGTCACTGCTTTTGGCCTACCTATTCTATTGACGTCAGGAAATACCCTACACCCATCTTTTCTTCCAGGGGGTTTCTTTTACCCTTCCCTTTTTCTCTCCCTCTACTGTAATGTCAATAGAATAGGTAGGCCAAAAGTGGTGAAATCTATCCCCATTTTGCTAGGGCACTATAGACAGCTACTGATTAAGTTTCAAATCTTGAAAATGTTATATGAATTACTGTAGGAGTTATGGATGATTGGGAATCATTACAGTTTGACAGGGTTTACTTTCCATCAAGAGAGTTTTGTAGAGAACTAAAGGAAACAAAATATGGAAAAATATAAAGAAAACTAAACTTTTTAAATATTTGTATTTTTAGGCTGATATTAGGTTAGGTCAGGTTAAGTATTGGTTATGAGAAGAAGCAGCTTATAGTGCCTAATAAAAAATGACATAATACAACACAAATGACCAATGTATATAGGTCATTTGAAATGTATACTGGCTTATTATTGACCATTTGTAACATATAAACCAGGTTTTAGGGCTCTACAGGAGCTAGACAATTTTTAACGATTTAGATCGCAGGTATTTGGGGGAGTTAAAGTCTGGGCTATACCCAAATTTAAAAGTTAAAATAATCCTTTCTTATTATTTTAAAAATGACAACAGAAATATGTTTTTATCATTAAGGGTTGTAAAAACAAGACAAACTTTTGAAAATAGACCATACCACCCAAACTTTAAAAGTAAAAGGTTGACAGTAATCCTACATTTACTTTTTTTGATTTTTTATTATCCTGAATTTTTCTGCTTTCCTATTACTGTGAATACTTTTAAAACAAGTAACAGCTGCGCCCCTAGCGCCTAGGGGCCCTATATTCAAAAGAGCAGAAAGGGGCTAGAAACATAAGACTTAAAGCTGAAAATGAAACAGCTAGACCTATGTAAAGCTTACCTAAAATAGTAAACCCAATCAGTTCAGTAATCATTAAGAACTTAAGCTTCAGAACAAAAACCCTTACTACTTTAAATAATAAGATATATCATTATTTGTTTTCAAAATATCCCATATTTTTGCTGAAGGGATTAAAAAGCAAGAACAAATTGTACACACCAGACAAATCTTTAATTGTCCTTGTTGATCCAGCTAAGAAAAATACTATCAAGGTAGATGTTGTGAAGATATATATAATTGATATTGGTGAAGTTGAGATTTAACAAAAATAAATAGTGGTGTATCTCTAAACTAAATCTTAACTAATAATGTGCATAATTATAACTTGAAAGGCTCTTTGGACACGGACAACCCCTCGATTGCACGACTTTTTTTTTGGAATTCCTAAATATGTATGGTAATGAGTTTTCCAGTATGGCTTTAAAACCGATTAATATCTGCTGGACTAGAACCGGTTCTAAGCCATACTGAAAAATCATGTATCGTATTATATCTTCAGGATCTCAGGGCTAACTAATTTTAATCATATAAATAATTATACATTTTTATATCCGCGGAAAGCTGTTCCTAATATAATGCGATAAATAACTATTACCTGCTTTAAACCAAAGCATTCCCCCTGCACTAACTATTAAAGTACCATAGCAGCAGTGGGAACATTTTTTAACGCCATCTCTAACAATATCATTTGATAAAGATGTCCAGGGTGGAAAATGGCAAGGTGGACTTTGGTCCGACAGGATACAAATCTTACTTTGAGGAAATTGTCTATGAGGTCTCAGGATTATTAGTTTTATTCTTTTTTTTGTGCTGTTATCAACATAGAACTATTATATAAATAAGGATGACAAAATCCATAAGTAGCGTACTATATGAAAATCATAAACGACCAATGTAAATATTCATTTTATTTAAGGTTGGCCTTGTGCCTTGGATCACAAGTACATATCAATGGCCGATAATCTGTGCCTTGGCAATTGAGCACAGATTAGCCATTCTGAAGGTCCAGGGGTTTGTTGGTATTATCCCTTCTACCACAAATAGGGTAAGGTTGCGTGAATTGGTAGGAGAATTTGAGACACAACATGTTGTGATAGCAACACGAATTTGTTTGAACTCAAGTTCTCATTACTGTGCATTACAACAGAGCTACGGTGCCCCCAATGCATCTGTTTAATTGTAAAATGTGTATGTTCAGTTCATTAAAGAAAGGGGACAAAAAAAAGATAAGGAAACGGATATATACCGTTTAGAATTGTCTTTTGTAGTATGAAAGCCAGACTGACAGACTACATGTATCATATACTGGATGCTTATTGATAATCTTCACAATAATTTATTGTATCTATAATACAAAGAAGCTTGATGTCTGTCCTTCCGTCCGTACCTTAAGATCTAGGTAACCACTGAACCGATTGGATTCTACTCTGCAGGGAATATATATCTACTGGTCCTGTGGTGGTTTTAAGCTATTTTCTTGGAGCGGGACACCCCCCAAAAAACAAAAAAACCCTTATTTTTTTATGAGTTTTGTGTAGTTACTTATTTTTTTTTAAAATTACATCTTGATAAAGGTTAACATAAACCATCTTATTTGTAAGTTGGAACAATTCTTATAAAGGTGCAAAATGTTTTTTTAAAAAAGGACAAAAAACAAAAAAGGACATACTGACAACTAAATCATACCGAATCGTTACAGGAATTATCATGCCAAGTAAGAAATCTATAGGACAAGCATGTCTCAATTAACGTTAAGAGAGACGGAACAACTGACAGTAAATTAGAAAAGCTTCATTATAAACTTAATAATCCTTAATAAGGTTGAGATAAGGATCCGGAATTCCCAGATATTTGAGGGTGTCACCTGTACAGACTATGTGAGGTTGGGCTCCAGCTATGGAGAGTGTTTCAACAAGGCTATACAAGAAAGTTTTGTTGGGTGGTTATCCCCCCTGGTATTCCTCTTCCCTAACTTGTGAAATTAATCAGGCATTGTCAGCTACAAATATAAGCAGTACCCAAACTTTCAAATTTCATTGAAGAAGTATAAAAATTTATCTCAATTGATCTCTGATGAAACTAAATCTTATATTTGAGCTTGTGATTTCACTTGCTCAACTTTGGACTGTTTGGCAAATAGGTAAAGAAATTTGATCAAAATATTCGCAGGCCTAGTTCTTTGCCCTATAAAGCAATATTAAGTTTTTTTTGGGCCAAGAACTAAATTTAAACTTTTTATTTATTAAAAAATAAAAATTAAAATTTATGTTAAAATTAGGTTAGAATATACTTCGTACTGGTTAGCCCTGCAGAGTTAGGGTCCCCCTTGGGGATTAGGCGAAGGAAAAACTACCTCCCGCTCCTCTCCCATCCGTATTTTCAATAATGAGGGATGGGTGGGGGGGGGGGGGGGGCTCAGTGCTCGATAGTCTCTTTGTAGGAAAACAAACATTTTAAGTCAAAAAGTTTTTTCCCCAGTGTCATAGTCTTCTTTATTTGGTTAGGTGACAGGCCGTAAATGAAATTTAAATGAGGGAACTAGGGATGGGACAATGGATAAAATATTCAATATTTTAGGGGTTTCAAACCTTGAGGACTCACCTAAAGTGTTTGTGAAGGATTTATCCGGTTCTGACTGACTTTGTTATGATCCTTGCAGACAAATAATTTGTATTGAATAAATTTTTTTTGGCTGATTCTAACAATTATTTCCTCCCAAAAAATACCATTTTATAACCCTGCCAAAATGTCATTCATTAAATCAACTTGTCTTTAAAAACTTAATGTGGCTTTTGATTTGAGCTGACAACAACAACACCACGAGGATATCAGAACACCAACAGGAAAGGTGATGATAAAAGTGTACAGTGAATTTGAGGTAGCTGTGTTTAGCACCCTAGCAAAATGGGGATATATGCCATCCCTTTTGGCATACCTATTCTATTTACGTCAGGCAAGACACCATGGAAACTGTCCCAATTTTGTATAACTTTGGCGGAACATGTTCCAGTTACGTCATATTTTTCATTCCCAAAAAATGGAAGGGGGAAAGAAAAAAAAGGGAAGGGGGGAAGAAAAAAGAGATGGGAGAAAAGGGGGTTTTCCCCATCTCTTTTGAAGAGATTTTCTTCCCCCCTTCTCTTTTTTGGGAAAGAAAAATATGACGTAACTGGAACATGTTCCGCAAAAGTTATACAAAATTGGGACAGTTTCCATGGTGTCGTCAGGCAATACCCTATAACCCATCTCTTTTCTAGAGGGTTACTTTTTCCTTCCCCCTCTCTTTGCTTTTACTATGGCGTCAATAGAATAGGTAGGCCAAAAGTGGGGACAACTATCCCCATTTTCCTAGGGCACTAAACACAGCTACGAATTTGAGAACCTGATCAATGGTCTGGATATGCAGCTACAGAAGAGTTGTCTACCGCCCTGTCAGACCATGAGTGTTAAATTTAATGAGATGAACCATTTGGTCACCCGGTTGGATAATTCAAAGGTTTATTTTTAATGTGTGTAATGATTTAGGGTGAATGTGTGTTCAAGAATGTCAAACTTTTTTTGGAGTGGGGTAAATTAAGGGGATTCAAAGGTTTAAGGGGGCTAAACTAATGTATTTTTTTTTTAATTTTAAGGTGGTTAAATAATAGGTTTCAAAGGTTAAAGGGGGGTAACCTGATGTATTTTTTTTTCAAATTTGATGGTAGTAAATTGAGGGGTTTCAAAAATTTAAGGGGTAACCAAATGTATTCTTTAAAATTTTGATTGGGGTAAAATGAGGGTTTTCAAAAGTTTAAGGGGTAAGTTATATATATCTTTTAAATTTTGAGGAGGGTAATCTGGTATTTTTATTTTGAGGAGGGTAAAATGAGGGGTTTTAAAGGTTTAAGGGGGCTAAACCTGATGTATTCTTCAAAATTTGGATTGGGGTAAAAACGAAGGGGTTCAAAGCTAATTTAGGGGTAACCTGATGTATTTTTTTTAAATTTTGAGTTGGGTAAAATGAGGGTTTCATAGGTTTAAGAGGTAACCTAATGTATTTTTTTTTTAATTTTGAGGGGGGTAATCTAATGTTTTTTTTTAAATTTTGAGGAGGGTAAAATGAGGGGTTTCAAAAGTTTGAGGGGGTAACCTGATGTATTTTTTTTATTTTGAGTTGGGTAAAATGAGGGTTTCAAATTTTGAGAGAACACTTCCTACTCTTGAACTACTAATCTAGCAGAGTAGGACAATGTAGGATTAGGCCCCCTCCCCTCCCCCTCCACACACAAAGGAAAAAAACTAACCCACTCCTTATTGTCCATTGATTTTTAAAAAAGCTAACCGTTACGGACATACGGACGGACGAACCGATCCTAATTATTGAAAAGCTTTGCTTATAATGACTTACTGATCTCCTAGCGGAGGCTGTAGCTTGGCACTAAAACCATGTGCCCAGTTCACAAATAACTTTTAGTGGTCGACCAATTTATTCTATAGGTCAACCTAAACACGTACAACTAACAAATGACTTTATACAATCGGTTAACCTATAGGTGGACCAAAAATTTCCAGAGGTCTACCTATGTCTTTTGAGAACTAGGCTTTAAACTTTTGTCTATTTTTATAGTATGACTTCGAATTCCGTGCCTTCGATATCTTGGCGCTAAAAAACTGGTTTAAATCTTATAATTAAAATTTTTTTATAATCGCGGAAAGCTGTTTATAATACGATGTGAAAAATTATTACTAAAATAAAATCAACTTTGTTTTAGGTAAAGATTGACTTTCTGGAAGAGGTAATAATAGTTACCGATGCCTATGCTTATGATGTTTTCAGGAATAACCAATATTTTATTGGACCAATCACTCAGGGATTTAAAGGGATAGGACAATGGCCGATAAATTGATTGACATCCCCAATGCAATGATGATACTCAAAATCACCCCTTCTGTAGATTAATATTAGTCGTTGAAATGTTTGAACACTCAACGTATTGAATTAACCAATCAAATTTACTAAGGTCCCCAAAGTTGTTAAGCCATTTAATATAAAACTTTGGGGACTAGTGTTCCCCTACTCTCTGCCAATTACTCCACTGAGAAACATTTAACATTTTTAGTTAGACGAGATGTCGGGCTGAGATTCGAACCTTTCACCTTCCTGACAACGAGCGGATGCGCTACGTGTTACGCCACAGAGTATAGTAGAGTAACTGAGCAATTAAATTCTTTTCTGGTCCAAAATAAATATGCTTTTATCTTATGATTTAGTCTCATTGTTGATTTGGGCAGCGCTCTGGGCCTTTGGCTTGGTCTTAGTGCACTCAGTATTCTAGATTTTATTATACAATTCTTATTCAATGTATATAGAAATGTTAACAAATGGTATAAAAAAGGTTATTTTTCTTAAAAGTAGAAACAAAAAAAATTAATAAGTTGCTTTAAATCAATTTAGTTGATTAGGAAGTTTATTAAAACTAAATATCAATGGATTTATTATTGCTTGGATTTTACACCAGATTATCATATATTCTAATAAAGTGAAACTTGTTGCGGGCTAAAATGACGATCCTCCAAACCTACCTTTACTCCATCCCCTCCCCTCCTACTGGATAAGCGAACTGACCAATTAATGACAGAAGAAATAGTAACCTGAATTGACGACAATTTTTCCCCAGTCATAATATCCACCTATAATCTAACATACCAAAAAAATGACTTTTAGCTTTTATACTTGTAAAGAGTCAATTATGTACGTCCAATATTAGAATACCTGTCTTAAATTAACAACAAAATATACAAATAAAGTTTTTAAAAAAGACAAAAATGAAAAAAGGAAGAGTATATACTAGTTCAAATTTTTAAAAATTATGTATATTTGTAAAAAAAAGAATTGAAAAAGAGAAAGTATGCGTGCAATTTTATACATTTTTTTTACGTTTGTTAATACTTGTTGAAGGACTAACAGACTCAAATATAGATAGCTACAAAACAAGGATGACAACATCCATAAAAGCGAAGCTCCAAAATCAAAAGGAAGGACAAACGAACAATAACTATTGTAGAGTGTCAGAACTTAATAAGCAGAACATTAAGTCTAACCGAAATTAAACTTGGAATTGTAATTTCTAATTCAAATTAAAAATTTGTTGCAAAAATGTGAAAATATTAGATAAATAAAGGACATACTTTCATTTTTAGGACTTGATTATAGAGTTGGCTTGCTTTTAATACTTTACCTTGTTGTCCTAAGAATCATTATTCCAAATATCAGAATAGGATAATCATATCATATACAAATTTTTGTCAAATGTAAAAAAATCCGCATGTTTTAAATGAACGTACGGACTTTCTGGTAACTATTATCGAGTTGTTACGCTTTCTAAGTACCCAACTGTCAAAGAAATCATCATGCAAAGTTTGAAATCGAAAGGATAATTCTAATATGCCTAAATTAACAAAAAAAGAGCTAACCGTTGCGGACGGAAGGGACGACCCTAATTATAGAAAAGCTTTGCTTTTGAAAAGAGTTTCTACTAAATGTTTATTAGAACAGATAACACCTATCACAATGAATTATCTAATGATGAAAATGGTAGTTTTTATGATTACAGGGAACAAATTTAAAAAGTAGGGTAGGACCGGATATCTGGCCATTTTCAATATCCGGCCTGATACCAGATATTAAAACTATCCAGATATCGAGTAACCGACTGATTTTTACTACAGGATATCCAGTTATCCGACCGGATATCCGGTAATTTTCCGGGTATCTAACGTTGGCCAGATATCCTGCCGGATACCGGATATCCAGTATTAGAAATCAGCCGGATATCCGGTGTTCGGCCAAAAAAGTATCTGGCCGGATATATTTCTGTAATATTTTAGTGAGATGATGTGTTATATTGATTAATGCTAAAATCTTAGAGGACTTTTTATAATTTAAAAAAAGTTTACTAGTAAAATAGTAATATAATTTTTCTTTAAAAAATAAATTTAATAATGAATTTGTGAGTAAATGCATATTCCTTAAAAAAGGCTAATTTCTAATATGAAAATTCTAGGAATTATGACATGTAAGGCCAATATATATATATATACATACAGGTTAAAATGAATAACAAATATTTAATTTTGGGAAACTTTCATTTCTAATATGTTGTTTTAAACTTTATATAATAGTACAACCTCGAAATTAAATAAAAAAAATATGAACCTATAAATTTTTATTTTCTTTATTTGATATTAAAACTTTTTAGTAAAATATTTTTGTATTCAATTTAAGCTCTTTTTTTCAATTTTGTTATTTTTATATACAACTATGGTATCATTTATTTTTTTTTGTAAAAAAAACTGTTAATAAATTTGAAAAGTAGATTCTTATTATAAAAATTATATTAAAGATTCGCTTATGACATAAAAATAACATTTATAATATATATTTCACAAAACAATTTTACAATTTTAAGTTAAAACTTAAAATCTATCAAATATTTTAAAATAAATTTTTCAAAATTTAACCAAAAAGTATTATTCAAATCAGAAGCGCGCAAAAGTGGGGTGTAGGTGTATTAATGTAAACTCCTCCCCAGGCAAAATTAAGGGGGTGTTGATGTTAAAAAAATTGTAAATTTTAGGGGGGCTGGCAAAATCCTGAGTTGGATTCTTAAAAAAACTGCCTCACTAAAATTAGAAAGACTCGCAAAATTTTTTTTGTGAAAAATTATTCAAAAACTAAAAAAAAATCATAAAAGGGTTATTATTAATATAAGATTTTGTTTATTTTTGTAAATTTTTTATGCGATTTTGGAGGATTTTTCACAAAGTTTTTTTAAGCGAGCCTCACTAATTTTAGTGAGGCAGTGAGCCAATAAGTTTTTTAAGAATCGACCTCTGTGCACGTTAAAGATTCAAATCCTATTTTTAATAGATTTAAAGTTTTAACTTCCATAAAAGAAAGACGAAATCTAAATATCAATTCAAAATTCTGGGCAAAGCAATACTTAAAATAGACAATCATTTTATTCAAATAAGTATACAATATATCAAAAATGAATTCAGAGATATGCCAATGAAGGATAATTCAGTCTACCCTACGAGATAGGATATATTTATCTTCCATTTAGCAACCCCTGAATTCGTAAATAGGAAATAAGGGGTGTGCAAAAAAAGCGTCCTTTTTTTAGATTAATGCTACAAAAACGCAATGCCATCTTAAATACTGTATTTTTTCACAACCATAGTACGTGGATGGCCAATAAAAACATTAAATAAGAAGTTATGAATTTTGAAGAAGAAAAAAATCCTGTTTGTACAACTGAATTATCAATGAAGTTAAATATTAAACATTGATAGGTATACCAAAATTAATCCAATCGTAGTGTAGCATTTTTGTATTTTACTAGAAGCTGGCCAAGTTTAATTTCAAAAAGGACGAATTATTTTGAACACCCTTTAGTTTTAAGTTATAAAAACATAACTCTTGTATAATACATATATCCTACGGGAAACAACGGCAAATGAAATGTGGGAATTATAATCTTTTTTTTTTATAAGTAAATCCAATAAACTTTTATAAAACTTCATTGATTTAGGGCAGGATTTTAGTTGATAATAAAAGACACGCTGACATAAACAAAGCATTTAAGTAAGTTTTGCAGATTTATTTTAATTTCAAATATTTTCCTCTTGTTTATGGAGAGGCAATTTTATAAATTTTTAGAATATTTACTTAACATTTTTTTTGAAACCAGTTTAATGACCTTGAGATAACTTTTCTGGCCACTGCACTGTATAAAAGAGTTAAATAGTTAAAACAAGGCAAAAAATAGTACCAAAGCTTGAAAAAAACGCATCAAGCAGCAAATTTTTTAATATTTTTATCATAGAATAAGCTTGCATTTTTCCTTAAAAAATAAAGGAACATTTAACAAATTTGTTGCAAGATAAATAATGAATGCCGCGCTATGTTTTCTTTTATTTCAGATACAATTAACTTGCAATCAATCAATCAATTAATCTATTTTCCGAACAATTAGATTCACTCACAATTATACAGGAAAAAGGTTGAGAACATTTTTTATCCCACAAAAAATCCTTTTCCTTACTTTTTTGATTGTTAAAATTAATTATTAATGGATATAAAAGCAATTTTTTATTTACTAATGTTTTATTCTCATTTATTTTAATCTTTAGCAATATATTTTCAACCTTTAACTTTTACATATGCTCTCATAAATTTATTCAGTATAATACTTTATTCTTTTCTTTACAAATATCTAATTGGTCTTTTAAATCTATAGTTAAATATAATTACAAAAATTTAAATTATTTTCTATAAAATTTTAAATTGAAATGTATACTAACAAATTCTATATACATATATATTATTATAAGTTGTAAAAAACATTTAATATTGGATAATAAAAGAGGAATTTATTTTCTTCATTTTTCTATGGGTTCAATCATCTAAAAAAATATGATTACAGTTAATGGTTGAAGAGTTTGAATATGCTGCTGTGTTAATAAATTCTAATTAGATCTTCTCAACCCTGCAAAGAAGCTCTAGCCCTCATGGGCCACTATTCTTCGCGCTACTAGCTCCACGGGGCTATTCTTATACTAATTTAACCTAACCTGACTTAAAATACAGGGTTCTAAAGGGGTAAGACAAAGGCCGATAAATTGAAGCACATCCACAATGATTAAGAAAAAATTACCCCTTTGTAGATTACAATTAGTGGTTGAAACGTTTGGATACTAAGCTAAATGAACCAACCAATCAAAATTAAATTAAAGTTCCCGAGGTTGTTACCTTACTTCATTATATCTAAGGATTACCTTTCATGTTTAGCCGCCACAACCGCCACATCCTCCGCAACCGCCACAACCACCACAGCCGCCACAACCGCCGCAGCCGCTAGAGATATCAAAATCAATAAAACACCAAAACCACAAAAAAATGTAAAAAATAAGTAGCAAATTTTTACCATATTGAAAAATCTATTTGTGTACATAATGTATAATACATTTACCCTTAAATTTTTCCCTAACAAACTCTGTGTTAATTTCTTATAACTTTTATATTAACTAGTTAACATTCCCAAAATTTTATATTCTCCCCCCCCCAAAAAAAAAAAAAAATTATAAAGCTTAAACGCCCATGGAGAGGATGGGAGATTAGAAAAATAGCCGAAAACCCACCAACCACAGACATTTATACAGCTGCTTAATAGATCTTTAGCTTCAGACAAAAAAACCTTACTACTTTATATGAAAAAGATCAACATAAAATTTGATTTTTTTCTATATGTCCAGTAACTTCCCCACAGCCGCCACAACCAGAGCCGTCTCCCCCATCCCCACTGCAACAACCAGCTCAATCTATCTATCCAACTCACCCACAGCCGCCACAACCAGAGCCGTCTCCGCCATCGCCACTGCAACAACCAGCTCCATCACCACCAGCGCAGTTAAACTTTATGTGGCTGTTACTTGGCAGATTCTTAAATAAATAAGTTTAATTAAGAAAGATAGATAAGTAAAATAATAGATTAACATAATAGGCATTAAAATAAAGATAGATAAATAGATAGATAGATAGATAGATAAATAGATAGAGAGGTTAACTCACAAACAAAATATGAATTTTACATATTTATTCAGACATTACAAATTGTTTCGTGCATGTTTGCACTCTTCAGATAGATAGATAGATAGATAGATAGATAGATAGATAGATAGATAGATAGATAGATAGATAGATAGATAGATAGATAGATAGATAGATAGATAGATAGATAGATAGATAGATAGATAGATAGATAGATAGATAGATAGATAGATAGACAGATAGATAGATAGATAGATAGATAGATAGATAGATAGATAGATAGATAGATAGATAGATAGATAGATAGATAGATAGATAGATAGATAGATAGATAGATAGATAGATAGATAGATATATAGATAGATAGATAGATAGATAGATAGATAGATAGATAGATAGATAGATAGATAGATAGATAGATAGATAGATAGATAGATAGATAGATAGATAGATAGATAGATAGATAGATAGATAGATAGATAGATAGATAGATAGATAGATAGATAGATAGATAGATAGATAGATAGATAGATAGATAGATAGATAGATAGATAGATAGATAGATAGATAGAACCTGGTATTCGCTCCACCCGCAGGCATACAACATCAGACACTCTCCATTGTCTTTGTAAAATGTGTTCACGTTCTTTACTCCTCTTTTTGCTACTGCCTCCTAGATATATACATAGATAGGTAGAGATATAGATAGATACAATTATACATACTTTTACTCTTCTTTTTACTACTACCTCCTAGATATATACATAGATAGGTAGAGATATAGATAGATACAATTATACATACGTTTACTACTCTTTTTGCTACTACCTCCTAGATATATACATAGATAGGTAGAGATATAGATAGATACAATTATACATACTTTTACTACTCTTTTTACTACTGCCTCTTAGATATATACATAGATAGGTAGAGATATAGATAGATACAATTATTCATACTTTTACTACTCTTTTTACTACTACCTCCTAGATATATACATAGATAGGTAGAGATATAGATAGATACAATTATACATACTTTTACTACTCTTTTTACTACTACCTCCTAGATATATAAATAGATAGGTAGAGATATAGATAGATACAATTATACATACTTTTACTACTCTTTTTACTACTACCTCCTAGATATATACATAGATAGGTAGAGATATAGATAGATACAATTATACATACTTTTACTACTCTTTTACTACTATCTCCTAGATATATACATAGATAGGTAGAGATATAGATAGATACAATTATACATACTTTTACTCCTCTTTTTACTACTGCCTCCTAGATATATACATAGATAGGTAGAGATATAGATAGATACAATTATACATACTTTTACTCCTCTTTTTGCTACTGCCTCCTAGATATATTCATAGATAGGTAGAGATATAGATAGATACAATTATACATACTTTTACTCCTCTTTTTACTACTACCTCCTAGATATATACATAGATAGATAGAGATATAGATAGATACAATTATACATACTTTTACTACTCTTTTTACTACTGCCTCCTAGATATATATATAGATAGATATAATTATACATACTTTTACTCCTCTTTTTGCTACTACCTCCTAGATATATACATAGATAGGTAGAGATATAGATAGATACAATTATACATACTTTTACTACTCTTTTTACTACTATCTCCTAGATATATACATAGATAGGTAGAGATATAGAAAGATACAATTATACATACTTTTACTACTCTTTTTACTACTACCTCCTAGATATATACATAGATAGGTAGAGATATAGATAGATACAATTATTCATACTTTTACTACTCTTTTTACTACTACCTCTTAGATATATACATAGGTAGAGATATAGATAGATAGATACAATTATTCATACTTTTACTACTCTTTTTACTACTGCCTCCTAGATATATACATAGATAGGTAGAGATATAGATAGATACAATTATACATACTTTTACTACTCTTTTTACTACTACCTCCTAGATATATACATAGATAGGTAGAGATATAGATAGATACAATTATACATACTTTTACTACTCTTTTTACTACTACCTCCTAGATATATAAATAGATAGGTAGAGATATAGATAGATACAATTATACATACTTTTACTACTCTTTTTACTACTACCTCCTAGATATATACATAGATAGGTAGAGATATAGATAGATACAATTATACATACTTTTACTACTCTTTTACTACTATCTCCTAGATATATACATAGATAGGTAGAGATATAGATAGATACAATTATACATACTTTTACTACTCTTTTTACTACTATCTCCTAGATATATACATAGATAGGTAGAGATATAGATAGATACAATTATACATACTTTTACTACTCTTTTTACTACTACCTCCTAGATATATACATAGATAGGTAGAGATATAGATAGATACAATTATACATACTTTTACTACTCTTTTACTACTATCTCCTAGATATATACATAGATAGGTAGAGATATAGATAGATACAATTATACATACTTTTACTCCTCTTTTTACTACTGCCTCCTAGATATATACATAGATAGGTAGAGATATAGATAGATACAATTATACATACTTTTACTCCTCTTTTTGCTACTGCCTCCTAGATATATTCATAGATAGGTAGAGATATAGATAGATACAATTATACATACTTTTACTCCTCTTTTTACTACTACCTCCTAGATATATACATAGATAGATAGAGATATAGATAGATACAATTATACATACTTTTACTACTCTTTTTACTACTGCCTCCTAGATATATATATAGATAGGTAGAGATATAGATAGATATAATTATACATACTTTTACTCCTCTTTTTGCTACTACCTCCTAGATATATACATAGATAGGTAGAGATATAGATAGATACAATTATACATACTTTTACTACTCTTTTTACTACTATCTCCTAGATATATACATAGATAGGTAGAGATATAGATAGATACAATTATACATACTTTTACTACTCTTTTTACTACTACCTCTTAGATATATACATAGGTAGAGATATAGATAGATAGATACAATTATTCATACTTTTACTACTCTTTTTACTACTGCCTCCTAGATATATACATAGATAGGTAGAGATATAGATAGATACAATTATACATACTTTTACTACTCTTTTTACTACTACCTCCTAGATATATACATAGATAGGTAGAGATATAGATAGATACAATTATACATACTTTTACTACTCTTTTTACTACTGCCTCCTAGATATATACATAGATAGGTAGGTATATAGATAGATACAATTATACATACTTTTACTACTCTTTTTACTACTACCTCCTAGATATATACATAGATAGGTAGAGATATAGATAGATACAATTATTCATACTTTTACTACTCTTTTTACTACTACCTCCTAGATATATACATAGATAGGTAGAGATATAGATAGATACAATTATACATACTTTTACTACTCTTTTTACTACTGCCTCCAAGATATATACATAGATAGGTAGAGATATAGATAGATACAATTATTCATACTTTTACTACTCTTTTTACTACTACCTCCTAGATATATAAATAGATAGGTAGAGATATAGATAGATACAATTATTCATACTTTTACTACTCTTTTTACTACTACCTCCTAGATATATACATAGATAGGTAGAGATATAGATAGATACAATTATACATACTTTTACTCTTCTTTTTACTACTACCTCCTAGATATATAAATAGATAGGTAGAGATATAGATAGATACAATTATACATACTTTTACTACTCTTTTTACTACTGCCTCCAAGATATATACATAGATAGGTAGAGATATAGATAGATACAATTATACATACTTTTACTCCTCTTTTTACTACTGCCTCCTAGATATATACATAGATAGGTAGAGATATAGATAGATACAATTATACATACTTTTACTCCTCTTTTTACTACTACCTCCTAGATATATACATAGATAGGTAGAGATATAGATAGATACAATTATACATACTTTTACTCCTCTTTTTACTACTACCTCCTAGATATATAAATAGATAGGTAGAGATATAGATAGATACAATTATTCATACTTTTACTCCTCTTTTTACTACTACCTCCTAGATATATACATAGATAGGTAGAGATATAGATAGATACAATTATACATACTTTTACTACTCTTTTTACTACTGCCTCCAAGATATATACATAGATAGGTAGAGATATAGATAGATACAATTATACATACTTTTACTACTCTTTTTACTACTACCTCCTAGATATATACATAGATAGGTAGAGATATAGATAGATACAATTATACATACTTTTACTACTCTTTTTACTACTGCCTCCAAGATATATACATAGATAGGTAGAGATATAGATAGATACAATTATTCATACTTTTACTACTCTTTTTACTACTACCTCCTAGATATATACATAGATAGGTAGAGATATAGATAGATACAATTATTCATACTTTTACTCCTCTTTTTACTACTGCCTCTTAGATATATACATAGATAGGTAGAGATATAGATAGATACAATTATTCATACTTTTACTACTCTTTTTACTACTACCTCCAAGATATATATATAGATAGGTAGAGATATAGATAGATACAATTATACATACTTTTACTCCTCTTTTTACTACTGCCTCCAAGATATATACATAGATAGGTAGAGATATAGATAGATAGATACAATTATACATACATTTACTCCTCTTTTTGCTACTGCCTTCTAGATATATACATAGATAGGTAGAGATATAGATAGATACACTTATACATACTTTTACTACTCTTTTACTACTATCTCCTAGATATATAAATAGATAGGTAGAGATATAGATAGATACAATTATTCATACTTTTACTACTCTTTTACTACTATCTCCTAGATATATACATAGATAGGTAGAGATATAGATAGATACAATTATACATACTTTTACTACCCTTTTTACTACTACCTCCTAGATATATACATAGATAGGTAGAGATATAGATAGATACAATTATTCATACTTTTACTACTCTTTTTACTACTACCTCCTAGATATATACATAGATAGGTAGAGATATAGATAGATACAATTATACATACTTTTACTACTCTTTTTACTACTGCCTCCAAGATATATACATAGATAGGTAGAGATATAGATAGATACAATTATACATACTTTTACTCCTCTTTTTACTACTGCCTCCTAGATATATACATAGATAGGTAGGTATATAGATAGATACAATTATACATACTTTTACTCCTCTTTTTACTACTGCCTCCTAGATATATACATAGATAGGTAGAGATATAGATAGATACAATTATACATACTTTTACTCCTCTTTTTACTACTACCTCCTAGATATATACATAGATAGGTAGAGATATAGATAGATACAATTATACATACTTTTACTCCTCTTTTTACTACTACCTCCTAGATATATAAATAGATAGGTAGAGATATAGATAGATACAATTATTCATACTTTTACTCCTCTTTTTACTACTACCTCCTAGATATATACATAGATAGGTAGAGATATAGATAGATACAATTATACATACTTTTACTACTCTTTTTACTACTGCCTCCAAGATATATACATAGATAGGTAGAGATATAGATAGATACAATTATACATACTTTTACTACTCTTTTTACTACTACCTCCTAGATATATACATAGATAGGTAGAGATATAGATAGATACAATTATACATACTTTTACTACTCTTTTTACTACTGCCTCCAAGATATATACATAGATAGGTAGAGATATAGATAGATACAATTATTCATACTTTTACTACTCTTTTTACTACTACCTCCTAGATATATACATAGATAGGTAGAGATATAGATAGATACAATTATTCATACTTTTACTCCTCTTTTTACTACTGCCTCTTAGATATATACATAGATAGGTAGAGATATAGATAGATACAATTATTCATACTTTTACTACTCTTTTTACTACTACCTCCAAGATATATATATAGATAGGTAGAGATATAGATAGATACAATTATACATACTTTTACTCCTCTTTTTACTACTGCCTCCAAGATATATACATAGATAGGTAGAGATATAGATAGATAGATACAATTATACATACATTTACTCCTCTTTTTGCTACTGCCTTCTAGATATATACATAGATAGGTAGAGATATAGATAGATACACTTATACATACTTTTACTACTCTTTTACTACTATCTCCTAGATATATAAATAGATAGGTAGAGATATAGATAGATACAATTATTCATACTTTTACTACTCTTTTACTACTATCTCCTAGATATATACATAGATAGGTAGAGATATAGATAGATACAATTATACATACTTTTACTACCCTTTTTACTACTACCTCCTAGATATATACATAGATAGGTAGAGATATAGATAGATACAATTATTCATACTTTTACTACTCTTTTTACTACTACCTCCTAGATATATACATAGATAGGTAGAGATATAGATAGATACAATTATACATACTTTTACTACTCTTTTTACTACTGCCTCCAAGATATATACATAGATAGGTAGAGATATAGATAGATACAATTATACATACTTTTACTCCTCTTTTTACTACTGCCTCCTAGATATATACATAGATAGGTAGAGATATAGATAGATACAATTATACATACTTTTACTCCTCTTTTTACTACTACCTCCTAGATATATACATAGATAGGTAGAGATATAGATAGATACAATTATAAATACTTTTACTCCTCTTTTTACTACTACCTCCTAGATATATAAATAGATAGGTAGAGATATAGATAGATACAATTATTCATACTTTTACTCCTCTTTTTACTACTACCTCCTAGATATATACATAGATAGGTAGAGATATAGATAGATACAATTATACATACTTTTACTCCTCTTTTTACTACTACCTCCTAGATATATACATAGATAGGTAGAGATATAGATAGATACAATTATACATACTTTTACTCCTCTTTTTACTACTACCTCCTAGATATATACATAGATAGGTAGAGATATAGATAGATACAATTATACATACTTTTACTCCTCTTTTTACTACTACCTCCTAGATATATACATAGATAGGTAGAGATATAGATAGATACAATTATACATACTTTTACTCCTCTTTTTACTACTACCTCCTAGATATATACATAGATAGGTAGAGATATAGATAGATACAATTATTCATACTTTTACTCCTCTTTTTACTACTGCCTCTTAGATATATACATAGATAGGTAGAGATATAGATAGATACAATTATTCATACTTTTACTCCTCTTTTTACTACTACCTCCTAGATATATACATAGATAGGTAGAGATATAGATAGATACAATTATTCATACTTTTACTCCTCTTTTTACTACTGCCTCTTAGATATATACATAGATAGGTAGAGATATAGATAGATAGATACAATTATACATACTTTTACTCCTCTTTTTACTACTGCCTTCTAGATATATACATAGATAGGTAGAGATATAGATAGATACAATTATTCATACTTTTACTACTCTTTTTACTACTGCCTCCTAGATATATATATAGATAGGTAGAGATATAGATAGATACAATTATACATACTTTTACTACTCTTTTACTACTATCTCCTAGATATATAAATAGATAGGTAGAGATATAGATAGATCCAATTATTCATACTTTTACTACTCTTTTTACTACTACCTCCTAGATATATAAATAGATAGGTAGAGATATAGATAGATACAATTATTCATACTTTTACTACTCTTTTTACTACTACCTCCTAGATATATACATAGATAGGTAGAGATATAGATAGATACAATTATACATACTTTTACTACTCTTTTTACTACTACCTCCTAGATATATACATAGATAGGTAGAGATATAGATAGATACAATTATACATACTTTTACTACTCTTTTTACTACTGCCTCCTAGATATATAAATAGATAGGTAGAGATATAGATAGATAGATACAATTATTCATACTTTTACTACTCTTTTTACTACTGCCTCCTAGATATATACATAGATAGGTAGAGATATAGATAGATACAATTATACATACTTTTACTACTCTTTTTACTACTGCCTCCAAGATATATACATAGATAGGTAGAGATATAGATAGATACAATTATTCATACTTTTACTACTCTTTTTACTACTACCTCCTAGATATATACATAGATAGGTAGAGATATAGATAGATACAATTATACATACTTTTACTACTCTTTTTACTACTACCTCCAAGATATATACATAGATAGGTAGAGATATAGATAGATACAATTATTCATACTTTTACTACTCTTTTTACTACTACCTCCTAGATATATACATAGATAGGTAGAGATATAGATAGATACAATTATACATACTTTTACTACTCTTTTTACTACTACCTCCTAGATATATAAATAGATAGGTAGAGATATAGATAGATACAATTATACATACTTTTACTACTCTTTTTACTACTACCTCCAAGATATATACATAGATAGGTAGAGATATAGATAGATACAATTATACATACTTTTACTACTCTTTTTACTACTACCTCCAAGATATATACATAGATAGGTAGAGATATAGATAGATACAATTATTCATACTTTTACTACTCTTTTTACTACTACCTCCTAGATATATACATAGATAGGTAGAGATATAGATAGATACAATTATACATACTTTTACTACTCTTTTTACTACTGCCTCCAAGATATATACATAGATAGGTAGAGATATAGATAGATACAATTATTCATACTTTTACTACTCTTTTTACTACTACCTCCTAGATATATAAATAGATAGGTAGAGATATAGATAGATACAATTATTCATACTTTTACTACTCTTTTTACTACTACCTCCTAGATATATACATAGATAGGTAGAGATATAGATAGATACAATTATACATACTTTTACTACTCTTTTTACTACTACCTCCTAGATATATACATAGATAGGTAGAGATATAGATAGATACAATTATACATACTTTTACTACTCTTTTTACTACTGCCTCCTAGATATATAAATAGATAGGTAGAGATATAGATAGATAGATACAATTATTCATACTTTTACTACTCTTTTTACTACTGCCTCCTAGATATATACATAGATAGGTAGAGATATAGATAGATACAATTATACATACTTTTACTACTCTTTTTACTACTGCCTCCAAGATATATACATAGATAGGTAGAGATATAGATAGATACAATTATTCATACTTTTACTACTCTTTTTACTACTACCTCCTAGATATATACATAGATAGGTAGAGATATAGATAGATACAATTATACATACTTTTACTACTCTTTTTACTACTGCCTCCAAGATATATACATAGATAGGTAGAGATATAGATAGATACAATTATTCATACTTTTACTACTCTTTTTACTACTACCTCCTAGATATATAAATAGATAGGTAGAGATATAGATAGATACAATTATTCATACTTTTACTACTCTTTTTACTACTACCTCCTAGATATATACATAGATAGGTAGAGATATAGATAGATACAATTATACATACTTTTACTACTCTTTTTACTACTACCTCCTAGATATATAAATAGATAGGTAGAGATATAGATAGATACAATTATACATACTTTTACTACTCTTTTTACTACTGCCTTTTTTATACACATATATATATAAAATATAGATCTATACATTCAAAAAGATTTAATCTTACTCCTCTTTTTGATACTTCCTTTTTGTCAAATAATACATAAAATAGACAGATAGAAAGATAGATACAAATATAGATAGATAATAGTTTAGAAACATAAGGCAAAAATAAATAAACAAGGATGACAACGTCCATAAGTAGCAAAGCAAAAAATCTATAATGAAATAGACAAACGGAGATATAAAGTAGATTAACTGTTATCATAACAAAGAAAAGAATGAGAGATATATGCAAATAAATATGCAAAAACTTAAAATCACGAAACATTAAAAAATTAAGATTTGTGCCTGAAAGTTATTAAAAGAAAAGCAGCTAAAAAGCTGCTTAAAAGCGGTCAGACTACCATAGATTTTTCATATCTAATTATGGAGCATAAAGAAGGGAATATTGGCAAGAAGTTTCAGCCTTGTATCTCCTGTAGGAGACGAGAAAATCTGTTGTAAAAAGTAAAAGCGGATAAAAAGCTGCTTAAAAGCAGTCCAACCGCTATTGATGTTTTATACTTAATTATAGCGTTACTGACTGATTGACTGACTGACGGACAGACAAAGTGAATTCGCTACTAAAAAGGTAATGATGATAAATAAAAAGATAATTATATTTTGAGATTTAAAAGTTAAATATAATTGCTTCTCATTTTAAAAATAGATAAAGAAAGATGATTATCTTTATATAAAAGTAACAGGATCTGTGTCTGAGTATCTGTTTGTCTGTGCCGAATGATCTTGCTAACTGCTGAACCGATATGGTTCTTCTTTACAGCGAAGCTTCTTTTAAGGAAGGTTTATAACTACTTTGGGAAAGGGAATCTCCACCCTCCCAATAGAAATCGCCCCTTGAAAGAATGCCCCCCCCCCAAAAAAAAAAGTGTATGGTCAACTTCCCTCAAGTGCCCCTAGAGGTTTCTAGGGGCAAATCCGCTAATATATATAGATAGAGATAAGGTTGGATAAGGATAAAAATACATCAGATATATACTATATAGGTAGAATATAGAATACGACAATGTATTCTTATTCGTTGGCTCAACAACTTTACCTATACTTTAATTTTGATTGGTTGGTTTATCAAGTTGGGCGTCCAAAAGTTTCAACCACTAATTGTAATCTACAGAAGGGGTAATTTTGTGAATGTAAATCAATTTATCGGCCATAATCTTATCCCTTTAGATCACTGAGAAAAAGTACATGAATCACATTATTATCACTTTCATTAAGTTTCTTTAACATATGTATTACTTTCATTTTGTTATGAGATAATTATGGATATAATTGTTTTGCAAATCAAATCTGTATCTGTATAATGCTTTTAGAAGCTCCATTAGTTTAAATCTAAATATATACTATATAGGTAACCCTAACCAATCTAAAGGTATTTATACTATTAAACCAATATTCAACATTAGCATAAAATAAAATAAATCCAAAAGTTTTTCAATACCCCCCCCCCCTTCCCCCTATGTTGTGGAGAGGGTTTATCTTTCGATAGGAAACCTTACCCTCCCCCAAAAAATATTTCCGAAAGGAGGGAAGGGACATTGATCTGTCTATTACACTAGTCCCCAAAGTTTTACATAAACGTTTTCTCATTCGTTGGCTCAACAACCCATGGACTTTTATTTGATTTTGATTGGCTGGTAAAGATGATTAAATTCCCTCTACAGATTATGACGTTATTCGATAGAATAGCCAGTGAGAGGCCAGTATACACTGTAATGGAACAATGGTAAAATTTATGCTGCCATCTCATTGGCTATTCTATAGTATGATGTCATAATCTGTGGAGGGACTTGAATTACCTTCTTGGCTAATTCAATAAGCTAAGAGTTCAAACGTGTAAAACACTAATTGTTATCTACAGAAGGGATAATTTTGTGTTTAATCATTTGGAAATGTACATCAAATTATCGGCTATTGTCTTATCCCTCTAGAAGCCTGAGACAACCAAAGTTTTGCTATTATAAAATTTAGCTTTGTTTAGGAGCACTTAATTTGAGTGTATGATCAGTTGAATTTGAATTGCCGAATGTTTACACAGTTTCCTCGGTGTTTCTGCATCCTATCTTAATATTTACTACTAGCTGAAAAACTTAAAACTTTTTTTTAAAAAAATCAATATTTAAATGCGTAAACGATTTATACATTATGCATTCAAAATTTTAATTTTTCAAATTTTGATTTTTTTTAAAGTTTGAAGTTTTTTTTAGCTTATAGTAAATATTAAGATAGGATGAGGAAACACCGAAGAAACTGTGTACACATTCGGCAATTCAAATTTAACTGACCGAGTGTATCCTATAGGAATTGTAAATTAATTTAGAGTGGTGGTTTTACACTCGGCTAGATATTTAAATAAATTATAACACAGACTAGTTGCTTCACCACCAGCCTCTAGGAGAAGAAGGATATGCTAGGAAAATAGCCAAAAACCACCCCAAGATCCTTCGCAACAAACAAACAGACAGACATTGTTCTACTTTGTATTATAGATAGACACAATATAAGAACCATGTACTATACAAGTAATATAAAAATAATCATTATAAATATAATTTGATAGATGATAGATATATTATATAAAAACATATATTTTGTACTTACTTATATCAAGAAATCATTTTAAAAGCAAAGCTTTTCTATAGTCAGGGTCGGTCCGTCCGGAACGGATAGCTATTTTCGCTAATTTAGGCATGCTAGAATTGCCTTATCGATTTCAAACTTTGCAAGATGATTCCTATAGTAATTTTAGAATATTCGTATATCCATTTTAAACGTGTTGATCCTTAACAGCTAATTTTTATGTGATTAGATTATTCGATTGATCTGATTTTTGGATTACTGATTCCTAGGACAAAAAAACAATGTTATAAGCGAAGCATCTCTATAATCAAGTTTTAAAAATGTAAGTATGTCCTTAAACAGTATTATTTATTTAAGCAGTTTTTTAAGCAAATTTACTTAAAATTTTGTTTCGACTTTTATACATTTATATTCTGATTATTCAGTTCTGACACTCTACAATTATCAATGTTTTTTTGTCCTACAGTTTCAGAGCTCCGCTTTTATGGATGTTGTCATCCTTGTTAAAGTAAAATCTCTGAGATAATTATTTTCGTAATGAGAGATATTTTTCCTCTGTCCTTTACATAAATACGTTTTGTAAGTAAGCAATTAAGTCCCACAATGAAACTTTTTTTGGTATGTAATTCTAAAATTATCGAGGCAATTAAAAAAACTATTTTTTTGTGTACATTAACCAATCAAATTTCAATAAAGAACCCAAAGTTTTTAAAACCATAGTTATAAAATTTTGGGTACCAGTGTAATTAACAGTCCAATGTCCCCTCACTCCCTTATTTCAAACTAGAAGTGTCCAAACTTTTTTATCAATAATTTTAATCTAAGGAAAGTTTATTTTTTGTTCTTTAATGTATCGTTAATTTAGATATCTGGTAAATTGCTTAATTAACAAAAAAAAGTTTCATTGTATATATGGCTTTTTAGGTAGCTATGTATACTGTATAGTGCCCTAGGAAAATATGGATAGATGTCACCGCTTTTGGCATACCTATTATATTGACGTCATAGTAGAGGGAAAGAGAAAAGGAAGGAGGAAAGAAACCCCCTAGAAAAGAGATAGGGTGTATGGTATTTCTTAACATAAATGTAATAGGCAGGCCAAAAGCAATGACATCTATCCCCATTTTCCTAGGGCACCAAACACAGCTACATTTTTTGAACTAAATAATAATAACCGTTTTTACTATCTTTGGTCTTGGCTGCACCAAGAGGTAGAGGGTGGCTATGACGAAGGCCAGGCCAATGTGTTGCACCACCTCCTTCTCACCAGGAGGCACTGTGATAGTTCCCTTCTTCAGGTTCACCTGTATTGATATATAGATAGATAGATAGATATGTGTTGCACCACCTCCTTCTCACCAGGGGAAACTGTGATAGTTCCCTTCTTCAGGTTCACCTGTATGGATATATAGATAGATAGATAGATATGTGTTGCACCACCTCCTTCTCACCAGGGGGCACTGTGATAGTTCCCTTCTTCAGGTTCACCTGTATGGATATATAGATAGATAGATAGATATGTGTTGCACCACCTCCTTCTCACCAGGAGGCACTGTGATAGTTCCCTTCTTCAGGTTCACCTGTATGGATATATAGATAGATAGATAGATATGTGTTGCACCACCTCCTTCTCACCAGGGGGCACTGTGATAGTTCCCTTCTTCAGGTTCACCTGTATTGATATATAGATAGATAGATAGATATGTGTTGCACCACCTCCTTCTCACCAGGGGAAACTGTGATAGTTCCCTTCTTCAGGTTCACCTGTATGGATATATAGATAGATAGATAGATATGTGTTGCACCACCTCCTTCTCACCAGGGGGCACTGTGATAGTTCCCTTCTTCAGGTTCACCTGTATGGATATATAGATAGATAGATAGATATGTGTTGCACCACCTCCTTCTCATCAGGGGGCACTGTGATAGTTCCCTTCTTCAGGTTCACCTGTATGGATAGATAGATAGATAGATAGATATGTGTTGCACCACCTCCTTCTCACCAGGAGGCACTGTGATAGTTCCCTTCTTCAGGTTCACCTGTATGGATAGATAGATAGATAGATAGATATGTGTTGCACCACCTCCTTCTCACCAGGGGGCACTGTGATAGTTCCCTTCTTCAGGTTCACCTGTATGGATAGATAGATAGATAGATAAGATGTGTTACTTAAAATACACTTTTTTTGAATTTCATTCGAACCTAGTAATAGTGTCTAACTTTTTATCTTTGTGACGTAACAAAAATCGAAGGATGAGAGGGGAGGTGGGAAAGGAAACCCCTAAATAAGAGATGGATTTTTGTTACGTCACAAAGATAAAAAGTTAGACACTATTACTAGGTTCATTTCATTCTTCTAGTGACCTTAAAAGTTACTTTAGGGGCCTAGAAATACATGTACAAAATTTTATCTCTCTAACTCTACTGGCTAACTAGCGACAGGCCTCTAAAAATCAACAGATAACGGTAGCACGGCGGTTTTTAACAATTTTTCAGCAATGTGCAGGTTTTTAGCTCTTCTGGATATTTTAACTGAAACTTAAAAGGCCAAAGATATCCAAAAAATCTTTTGTCAACGGGATTTCAAATTCAAAACTGCTATTCCATAAAAAAAACAAATGTAGAGATGATTGGCTTACAGATAAATTTAGGTGTTCTTCTTGTTTTTTTTAAATCAGAAAATGTTATTATGATTGTTGTGTCAAAAGTATGCTGTGCTATCTTTGAACCGAGACTAGCGCTGGCTATTTTTCACTATTCTCAGCGTTTTTTTTTGAAAACCGACTGGCGCTAGTTGTAAGGTTGCTTTTGACAAAAGATTTTTTTGGATATAATATTTTAACTTTTTATTTTTAAGTGGAAATATGGTGAATCTAAATACGATTAGGATTAGTGTCATTATCCAATATTATGCGTGGACACGGACTAAATTAGAAAAACTTTCTAGGGTATTGTAGGTTTCGTGACGTCGCCTTTTAAGGGCGTTTCGTCGTATTTTCATAGTAGCTTTATCTCCTATTTCTGCGGAGGCTCTGACCCTGCGGGGACAATTGCCTAACCCTTTTTTTAATAACATTACCTTGACATTATTAATGTAGAATGTGTATTTTTTCTGGGATGTGGATGGCAATACCACAAATACGGGCTTCGAGCCGGGGCGTCTGAAAAAAACAACATCTATAAATGCGAGGTTGTACAATCAGAAGGAAGGACAAACGAACATTGCACTTGTAGAGTGTCAGAACTTAAAAAAACAGAACATTAGTTTGTAAGCCTAAACTAAATTATTCATAAATTTGTTGTGCAAATCCAGGATGTCAGCAAAAGGACATACTTTCATTTTTAGGATTTGATTATTGAGTTGCCTCGCTTATTATTGTTGCAACGCTTCCTAAATCATACCTAACTGTTATAGGAGTTAACATGCAAAGTTTGTAATACATTTTGAAAGAGTTAAACAAGCTTTTGCTCCCCCCCCCCTCTTTGATATTCATATAAAAAACAGGCATTTTTATATATTTCGTTCCATTGCGAAATAAACTAGTTAAAAGCTGTGTTAAGTGTCCTAGGAAAATGGGGATAGATGTCACCGCTTTTGGCCTACATATTTTATTGTCGTCACATTAGAGTGAAAGAAAAAGGGAAGGGAGAAAGAAGCCCTCTAAAAAATAGATGGGGCATTGGGGATTTCCTGATGTTAATAGAATAGGTAAGCCAAAAGCAGTGTTATCAATCCCCATTTTGTTATTACACTATAGACAGGTACAACTGCTTACCTCAGATTAATAAACTTCATAGCAAAATGGCCAGGATTCCCTTTCACTCCGGGCTTTCCTTCCTCATGAGCTGAACCTTAATATTATTTTTTTAGAATCAACCTGTCTGTTTGTCTGTCTATTTATCTGTGTGTTTGTCTGTGTGTTTGTCTGTCTATTTATCTGTCTGTTTGTCTGTCTATTTATCTGTGTGTTTGTCTGTGTGTTTGTCTGTCTATTTATCTGTCTGTTTGTCTGTCTGTTTGTCTGTCTATTTATCTGTCTGTTTGTCTGTCTGTTTGTCTTTTTGTCAATTTGTCTGTCTGTTTTTCTGTCAGTATTTCTGCCTGTTTGTATGTCTGTATGTCTTTTTGTCTGTTATGCTGTTTGTCTTAATATTTTTGTGTCTGTTTATTTGTTAGTCTGCCTGTTTGTTTTGCTATCTATTATTTTTGGTCTGTATGTCCCTCTACCTACATGTAATGTATATCTGTCTAACAATATATTATACCTGAAACCCCTGGCTCTCCCTTCTTCATACCCCTCCAGGCCGCCACGGCTACGCCCCAGTCTCCCTCGTTGTCCTTGATCAGCATACCACGCCAGCTTTTGTCATTCTTCATCACCTGAGATACAATAATTTCATTATTTGATGTTCCATCTACTTGTCTGTGTGTTTACTTTCTTCCTGTCTTTTTCTATTTTCATTTGTCTGTCTGTCTATTTGTCTGTCTGTCTGTTTGTCTGTCTGTCTGTCTGTCTGTCTGTCTGTCTGTTTGTCTGTCTGTTTGTCTGTCTATTTGTCTGTCTGTTTGTCTGTCTGTTTGTCTGTCTGTCTGTCTGTCTCTTTGTCTGTCTGTTTGTCTGTCTGTTTGTCTGTCTGTTTGTCTGTCTGTCTATTTGTCTGTCTGTCTGTTTGTCTGTCTGTCTGTCCATTTGTCTGCCTGTTTACTTGTCTGTCTGTTTGTGATATGAGAAGTAAAGCTGTTTTTTTAGAATAAAATTAAGACTGCTAAGCAAATTTAAAATTTAAGGCCAATATACAATATACATATTTTCTTTGTGGATTATGACAAAGGGAGAAGTATCTTGTGCATTATTGTGTATTGTGAGTAAGCTTCCAATCAAAAGCGATTATTAAGTCTAACTGTTATGAAATATGCGTTTAATTATACTATGCGTTTTGTCAATATTAAGAACAGCTAGACTTGATAATCGCTTTTAATTGAACATATGCAATTTTGCACAAGTTACTTTTCCCTTATTAAATAAGAAAAAGTTAAGTTAGGTTGGGTTAAATAGAGCTACGCAGGCTTATACTTATATAACTGTTACACTTTAAATAAATAAAAGAAGAAATGCCTAATTGAAAATATACTTACACATGGAGTCATTCCTAGTTCTTTCTCATAGCCAAGCTGATCAATTCCAACTAAATGTGCCACCAGCGCCATCTGTTCACTGAAATTAGAACTATTATTTCACAAACAGTTGAATAGCGCCATCTTTTAGTAAAAATAATAATAAATTGAATCCAAACTAATTAACCTTCCAAATGTGACAATGAATTAATATTTTTTTAAACTTGCGAATACGCCCCCATGAGTGTAGGGGCGCTTAAGGTAGTGGGGGATTGAATTCAATCCCCCCCCCCATCTTATTTTTTTTAAATTATGGAGGAGGATAAGGAATCGAACAACCCACATTTTTAATTTGAGTTTTAAAAAGAAAAATAAGTATTTTTTTCTCGAGGTGTGATATCTCTTTGAAGGGTAGTGGTACCCTCCCCTAAAATAGATAATAGTTATTTCTCGTATCGTATTATAAACGGCTTTTCGCGGATATAGAATGTACAATTATAAGATTAAAACTAGTTTTTTTAGCCCCGTGGTGCCGAAGGCACCGGCTAAAAAAACTGGTTTTAATCTTATGATTGTACATTTCTATATTCGTAGAAAACTGGATATAATACGATGCTAGACATAGTTTTTTCGTATTCATGAGAACCGGTTCTTATCCACCGGATCCAAATGAATACGAGAAAAAATCTTACTACTTTATACAAAAAAAAACTTCGCTACTATTCAACGGAACAATTCAATAATGTTTTGTTTATTATATTAACTTAGTGTATTATATAATGCAGAAAAGTTAGAGTAAAAGTTTTTTATACGATCAACCAACTTAATTAATACTTATTTTTTTACAAGCAATTTCTATGATACCATTTATTGAACCATATTAAACCCTCTAAAGAACTAGCCGCTGAACCGATCGGGTTCTCCTTTACAGGGTAGCTTCTCAAAGGTCCCGAGAAGGTTTATAACTATTTTGGGGGAGGGTACCATCACCCTCCCAAGAGAAATCGCCCCTAGAAAAAAATTACCCCGCCCCCCCAAAAAAAAAATTAAAATGTTTTTAACTAAAATTAAAAGTGGGGGTATCAAATTCGACTCTCCCCTCCACAAGTGCCCCTAGAGAGTATAGAGTAAAGTATAACTATAATAACTGTTCCCCCCTTCATAATTTTTTTAGAGGCATAACCAACATGCAAAAAAAATATTTGGGGGTCAGTTAAAAAGTTCTTCATTTTGAAATCAAGAAACGAAGATGATTAAAGTCCCTCCACAGATTATGACGTCATATGATAGAATAGCCAATGAGAGCCTGAGAGGCCAGCATAAGTTTTATCATTGGTCAATTACAGTGTATACTGGCCTCTCATTGGCTATTCTATAGTATGACGTCATAATCTGTGAAGGGACTTTAATCATCTTCTCAAGAAACATTGTTTCAAATAAATTTCATTCTTGGGTGTAATTAAAATGGCCAGGATAATGGCACTCTCTTACTTTGTGGTGTATTAGACCAAGTTAATTAATACCACTCTTCTTACTAGGAATCAAATAAGATTAAATATTATACATACTATACAAATATATATGTAATCTAACTGTGTAGATTCTATTAAACATTTTCAAAAGCGAAGCTTTTATATTATTAGGGTTGGTCCGTCCATACGTCCGTCCGTCCGGAACGGATAGCTGTTTACGGTAATTTAGGCATGTTAGAATTGTCCTATCGATTTCAAACATTGCATGGTGATTCGTGTAATAGTTAGGTACGATTTAGAAAGCGTAGTAACTCTGTAATCATTACCAGAATGTCCGTACGTCCATTTTAAACATGTTAATTTTTTACTTTTTTAGCAACAAATTTTTATAAAAAATAGTGATATAATTATCCGTACAATATTATAAGCAAAGCAACTCTATAATTAAGTCCTAAAAATGTATGTATATCCGTAAACATTATCCTGTATCAAGAAGTTTTTTAACAAATTTACTCACAATTTTGCGTTGACTCTTATTCATTTATATTCTGATTATTCAGTTCTAACACTATACAAGTGTTAATGTCCGTTTGTCCTATCGTTTCAGAGCTTCGCTTTTATGGGTTTTGTCAATGTCATCCTTTTTACTATCAATTTATTTGAAACAGCGTATAGTGTCCAATAAAAAATGACGTCATACAATACAAATGACCAATGATAGGACAGTATACCATTTACCATTGGTCAAATACAATGTAAACTGGCCTATCATTGGTCATTTGTATTGTATGACATTATTTTTTGCTGGACACTAAACCCTGTTTCAATTTATCGTTCATCTTTCTGCAAGAGCGTAGCAACTGTAAACTTACCCACAAAATATCTGTACGGCAGACATGAGAAGTGGGAGGGAGTGGATAAGGTAGGCGGTCAACTTCCTCTCGTTCTTCTCATTCAAGATACTGAAATACAAGGACAATTACGACTAGTACTAGCTGTGTTTAGTGCCCTAGGAAAATGGGGATAGATGCCACAGCTTTTGGCCTACTTATTCTATTGACATCATAGTAGAGGGAAAAAGAAAGGGAAGGTGGGGGAAAAGGAACCCCCTAGAAAAGAGATGGGGTATAGGGTATTTCCTGACGTCAATAGGACAGGTGGGCCAAAAGCAGTAACATCTATCCCCATTTTGCTAGACCAGACTAATATTAGCAAAACTCGTCGTCCAGGAGTTGATAGGTTTGAATATTGGCTTAACACCGCGTCATAACTAAAGTCGTTAAAAATTGTTCATATTGCAAATATATAAGGTGCGTGACATTTTTAGTTAAAGTAGGGGGAATGCCTTGGCCCAAAACAGGTGCAACCCATTACGATGCACAGTTAAGACTTCCACTCAAAGGTCGTGCAACCAAAAAAAAATGGTTTTCTGATTGGTGTTACATAACCTAGTACCACAGGTGTTTGGACAGAAAAGGAGAGATTTGAGTCATCTTGGTTATCTTTGGTTGTTGAACCTGATGTTATAGTGTCACAGTGCCACAGCCTCGCAAGGTAATTGATGAGGTTCTTTGCATAAATATTATAAATTTTATATTATAGGGAAAGTTATTTCCTGTGCAAAAATGACTTCATAACATCAGATCTATGTATAGTATAGATGTATAAACAGACAACCACCTCTCTTTCTTTTTCAATGACCTTTTTCGAATGCTTCTAAATTATTTTCTGCTACTTGGCTATGTTAATAAAAGCGACACCATTGGTTGATTTTCAATGACTCAATAGAAAAGGTTGCACAAGGTTGATGCGATGAGGAGATACAGTTATTTAACCCTACTCCTTAAAGTGTTTTACTCTAATTTCACTAATTTACTTCTATTCTAGTTTTTTGTTACTTTTTGTTCTAATTTTCTGTTTTTTTTTGTAGATTTTTTTTGTGTAAAACAAATAGTGTAATCCTTCAGCTAATAAAGAATTTCGATATCTATTGTTTTTACAAAACTTACAATTTATACAATCACTAGTTTAGCAAAAAGCGTCGGCAATGCTTTTGCTTATCATTTTATACATAGAATGCTATTTTTTGTTGTTGACAATTTACTGCTATTAACTCTAAAATAGCCAAAATAGGACCTTAGAGAAAAAGGTTATAAAATCAAATAGTTTATTGTTTGCTTTAAAGGTGGGGGGGGGGGGGGGTCATAAGGACTTCCATCACCCCTATTTGGTATTAATATACAACCATAAATAGGGTATAAATTTTTATTAAATTGCAAACTTTCATGACAATGTCATAACAAATACTTTTTAAGAAAAAAAAAGATATGAGAATAGTTATTTCTTTCATAGTATTATAAACAGCTTTCCGCGGATATAGAATGTACAATAAAAGATTAAAACCGGTTTTTTAGCCCCGAGATGCCGAAGGCAGGGGCTAAAAAAACTTGTTTTAATCTTATGATTGTACATTTCTATATTCGTAGAAAGCTGGATACAATACGATGCTAGACATAGTTTTTTCGTATGGATGAGAACCGGTTCCTATCCACCGGATTCGAATGAATACGAGAAAATATTTTATGACAAAAAGAATTTTTTTTGGAAAATTTTGTTACTTTTGACAGTAAAGTATGAACAAATACTTTTCAATACCATGTATAAAGATATGAGAAAATAAAAAAAATAGTTTTTTCTTCAAACGGACAAAATAAGATTCCGAGCAGATGTCCAGCAATCATAAAAAGAGTAGGGTTGGTCCGGATACCAGATATCCGACTGATTACTAATTCCGGATATCCGGTATCCGGCCGGACATCTGACCAACGTTCGATATCTGGCAAATTACCGGGTATCCGACCGGATAAAGGGATATACGGAATTATAAATCAGCCGGATATCCGGTATCCGGAAAGTTTCAATATTCGGTATCCCGTCGGATATTAAAAACAGGAGAACATTTTGAAAAGAAAGAGAGAAAGATGATTAATATTTAGAAAATCATGAAACCTTAATATATTCATTTATTTTGTAGCCTGACCGACAAACGGACAGACCAAGTAAATAAAATTAAGGAGGGAGGGGACACTGGCCCGTTTATTACACTAGTTCCCAAAGTTATATAATGTCAATTCCTTTTGGTTTGCTTAACAACTTTTGGGAGTTTTTATTGAATTTTGATTGGTTGGTTCATTAGGTTGAATGTCCAGCGTTTTAGCAACTATTTGTAATACACAGAAGGGGTTATTTTATGAAAAATTATTAGGGATATAAATCAATTGATCGTCCCTTGTCTTATCCCTGAAATAATATACTTGAGGCTCATTAGTACAGGGAATCTTCACTAAAAATTTTAGTTTTTTAAAATCTATATGAACAACAGCCAAGAAATTCTTAGAGCGGGGGACGGATGGACTGACGGACAGACACAATATCGAATAGCTTTGCTATTAATAAAACTTGTATAGTCCCTTTTGTGGCAACGCCTCTTAAGGGGCGTTTCGTAGTATTTTCACAGTAGCTTTTAATAGGCTATTTCAGTTAGGTTAGGTGATTGCCCCGCAGGGTTAGGCAATTGGCCTCGCATGACCAGAAATAGGAAAAAATCTACTTTAAAAATACGTTGAAACGCCCCTGAAGAGGCGTTGTCACGAAAGGTACTATATTCAAAGAATCCACTGAATGAATCATTCCTTTATTTTGTAGAAAACCCATTGTGTAGCGCAATTAAGCTTCAATATTGGACTACAAAATTACATAATTTAAGGAATTAGGGATAGGTTACTGGAAATTAAAATACTGTTCAGGTTACATAATCTTTTAATCTTTTGGTATAGTCCCTTTCGTGACATCGACTCTAAAGGGGCGTTTCGTCGTTTTTACACAGTAGATTTTCTCCTATTATCTAGCTCTCCGGGGGGCTCTAACCCTGCGGGACCAATTGCCTAACCCTGCGGAACAATCACCTAACCTAACTGAAATATTCTATAAAAAGATACTTTGAAAATACGACGAAACGCCCCTTAAGAGGAGATATTACGAAAGGGACTGTACAAAATATTTTAGGACAATATAATAGACGATAAAATAAATTATCCAATTCTATTTTTTTGCTCGACACTCAAGGTTTTATCAGACTAACTAATTACATTCACCAAAAATTAAGGGTTTTTTTTGTCTAAGAGCCAAAAAACATAATTTTAAATCATTTGTTGAACTTGCTTTTTTGTATTTTGTCAACTGGTTTATTTATCATGTTTTGACGTTATTTTAGAGAGGAAGGGAACATTGGGCTGTTTATTTCACTAGTCCCCAAGATTTATAATGACGGGTCTTTGGGGAGTTTGATTGAATTTTGATTGGTTGGTTCATTAAGTTGAGTGTCCAAACGTTTCAACCACTAATTGTAATCTATAGAAGGTGTATTTGTATAATTGTTGGGAATGTATCAATTCATCGGCCATAATCATATATATATACCTTTAGATACCTGCGTTACTCACTTTCAAGCACCTACGCTTCTAAAACTTATTTAGAATTTTCATCTAGAGAATTCAGAACATCATCCGCGTGTACTGGGATGCGAAACTCTAACACCCAAGGATATTAGGTTAAGTAACATCAATCAGACAACCAACCCTTTGATTGCACGACCTTTGTCTAAGAAGTAACTAACTGTGTATGGTAATGAGTTGCACCTGTTTATGGGCCAAGGCATTCACCATACTCTTACTATTTATGTCGCGAACCTGACATAGCAGTAGTAGGAACCAATTTAATGTCTTTATTAATGACGCGGTGTCGGCCCGAGATTCGAACCTAACACATCCCAGGCGACGAACGGATTCGCTACGTGTTGATCGCGGGTTTTAAAATCTGACTTACCCATGCGTAACTGCTCTACAAGTGTTGTCAATCCCTGGAGGCAGACGGGACAGAGGAATTGGGCCCCACAAAGATTCCACATTTTCTAAAATAAAACAATATATATATATATATGAAGGGATGGGGAAAGTTGACCCCCCCCCCCTTTAATTGTACTTATAAAAATATTTTTTTTAATTATTGGGGAGTTGCATTTTTCTCGTGGCAATTCTTTTGGGAGGGTAGTGGTGACCTCGACCAAAATATATACATACATAACTTCTCAATAATTCCTTTTATAAAAGTAACAGTCTATCTGTCTGTCTGAAGCTTAAGATCTTGATATGGTTCTCTTTTACAGTGATGCTTTTTATTGGTTCGGAAAGGGTTTTAACCATCTTTTTAAAAACTAAAAGTAAAAGGTCTACTGACCTCCCAGAAATGGACAAATAGATTGATAGATATTCTTATATAAAAGTAAAAGGATATGTGTATGTTTATCTGTCTGTCTGTACCGAAAGATCTCTGTAACCTACAGTCTAGCTTCTTATAGGTCATGAGAAGATATTTACTATATTTGGTGGAGGTTACCACCCTCTTAAAAGAATCGCCATGAGAAAAATGCAACCCCACCATAATTTAAAAAAAAATATTTTTAAAAGTACAATTGGAAGTGGGGTGTCAACTTTCCCCATCCCTTTAATTGTCCTAGAGGCTTTTAGAGGCGCAGCCGCTAGTTGATCAACAAGAAGAATAGATAGATAAATATATCATGAATTGATATACAAAATATGGTTGGATATCTTGATAGATGATTAGATGAGTGCCCAAATTTATTAGTAATACCCTTAAAGTAACATGTTGTCTGTCTGCTTGTTTGTTTGTCTGTTTTTCTGTCTGTTTGTATGTACTAAAGGATCTCACTAACTGCTAAACCGATCGGGTTCTCCTTAAAAGGGTAGCTTCACATAGGTCCAAGGAAGGTTATAACTATTTTGGGGAAGGGTACCACCACCATCCCGAGAGAAACTGCCCCTTGAAAAAATCCCCCCCATAAAAAAAAGTTTCAAAAATTTTTCTTTTAAATAAAAAAATTGGGTTATCGCATTCAACTCCCCCGTCCTCAAATGCTCCTAGAGGGGGCGTAACCGCTAGTAAGATATACAGTTGGATAGATAAATGATCAATTAAATATACACATAGATTAATAATTAAATAGATTTAATAATCAGATTAGATAGAAAGATAAAAGCATTTAAAAATTTGATTGAAGTATTAAATTATAAATTTGGATGGATGAATAAAGTTTGAAAGTAAAACTGCATATTTAAAAACAAAATTATGTAAATTCTTTGAACAGTCATGACTACAACCCCCCCCCCTTCCTCATCCCACCATATTTATTTTAACGCTGGTAATAGCCCCTGGATAAAGTTGCAACCCTGTGGGACTCTTTAATTCTTCCTAAACCTAACCTCCCTTTAAAAAAACATTTTTTCTTCAAAAAAAAATACTTTTTGCAGTTCACTTTCGATTGAAGCAAAATTGGCCGAAATTCTTAGTTTTTGTATGAATATATAAAATGCAATACATCAAAGTTTTGAAAGATTATTCTTGGTTAAACCTATCTATTTTTTGAAGCATAGCTGTTCTATAGTTGGGTTGCTTTGTTTGTACGTTCGTCACTTTGTCAAAAAAAAATCTATTCTATAAATCAGTAATATGTATATGTGTCTACGTCCCTAAAGATCTCATAAGCGGCGATACCGATAGTTTTACAATTTCAGGGGAAAAGATTTGTGGATCTAAAGGGATAAGACAAGAGCCGATAAATTGATAAAAATAAATTACCACTTCTGTAGATAAGAATTAGTTTGGACACTCAACTTCATGTACCAACTAACTTGAGCGAACAAATAAGAAAACTTTGGGTAGCTGTATTTAGAGCCCTAGGAAATTGGGGATAGATGTGACCGCTTTTGGCCGGCCTACCTATTCTATTGACGTCATAGTAGGGGGAAAGAGAAAGGGAAGGAGGAAAGAACCCTCATAAATAATATTTGGGTTATAAGGTATTTCCTGACGTCAATAGAATAGTATAGGCCAAACGCAAAGACATCTATCCCCATTTTGCCAGGGCACTATAGACAGTTACAAACTTTGGGGACTAGTGAAATAAAAATCCTGAGCTGGATCTTTAAATCATTTTAGTGGTGAGCCAGATCGGGGTGAGCCGAATTTCAGCAAATCACAGCTCGGCATTTCATAAAATGCTGTGCTCTCATTGGTGGAAAGTTGGCTCACCCCGATATGGCTCACCACTAAAATGATTTAAAGATCCAGCTCTGATGTTTCCTCCCTTCCTTGTTGTTATTAATGTTTCTACGCTGCTTATGGTTATTTCTGTCCTTGGTTATACAACTTTGAAACCATTTTATCCAATATTTCAAAGGTTTTATTCAGATAGATTCTTATATATGTATACATATATATTTTTTAAATCTTATATGTTTTTAGTTTAAACTTTTTCTTAGCTTATGTAATTAGAATCAAAAATTTTATACAGCAAAATGAATCACATATACGTTAGAATTATCTTACGTAATTAATACCTCATAAAAAATTTCCTGTAATGTTGAGGCATAATCTAGGAAGTGTTTCTATTCTATAGATGTATGTTGTATGCATGTCTGTATTTAAGTATGTACCTTAAGATCTAGAAAACCTTTGATTGAATGGTACACAATTTAAAGGAAGTTTATAAATGGTTTGGGCAAGTTTTATGCTATTTTTTATAGACATGGCACCAGAAAACCTATCCAACAATAAATATAAATTAGTTTCCCCCTCCTTCCCCTATCTTACATAAATCACAAAATTTGAGATTGGTAAAAAAAAATTTTTTGGAGAAAAAAGTTTTGCGGCCACCCTGACCTTCTTGTCTCTGAAGGCTAAAAGTTTGCTAGATTTCTTTAAACTTCAGATGGAAAAACAAAACCAAGAGAAAACTTTAGGCAAAACTCAGCAAAAACGTATGCCTAAAAATGGCGTAAATATTGGCTATTTATATTGTTTTTTTTTGGTTGGAAATTAGCCTGAACTTTTCTCAAAACCTTAAAAAAAACTCTAAAATGAACTGAAGGTTGTAACCAAACAAAAGAAAATATTTTTTAATTGCAAACGGACCAGTAGGAAGATTCTCTGAAAGCAGAGCCCAATCTATCACTTGGTTGTTGAAATCTTTCTACTTTTGTATTTAAATATCTCTAACTTTTTAAATCTTAATTTCGAGCAGATTTTGTGTGTGCATTTGATGAGTTAAGCCCAAAGTTTGGAAAAGGTTTTATCAAGGATAATTTATGAAGGAGTTTGGATCAGATTGAAAGTTTTCTTGCTGGTTGTTCAGCCAGTTACCAGTTCCTGTTTATGCTCTAGAATAGTTATTTCTTTCATCTTATTATAAACGGCTTTCCGCGTTTATAGAATTAACAATTATAAGACTAAAATCAGTTTTTTTAGCCCCGAGGTGCCGAAGGCACGGGCTAAAAAACTGGTTTTAATCTTATGGTTGTAAATTTTTATATTCGTAGAAAGCTGGATATAATACGATGCTAGACATAGTTTTTTCGTATGGCTGAGAACCGATTCCTATCCACCGGATTCGAATGAATACGAGAAAAAGTAATTTATACACTATAAATATTTTCTCACAAATTCCCAACTTTTTAATGCTTACAATGCTAGGGATGAGAAAATAAATATACATCCCCAATGATGATACACAAAATTAACCCTTCTGTACTGGGGCGTCCAAGCTTTTTATTTTGGGGGGGGTAAAATTTTTTTAAGGGGGGGGGGTAATTCGGTTTTGGGGGGGGCAAATTTTTTTTACCCCCCCCAAAATTTTTACCCCGTGGGTAAAATTTGCTTGGGGGGGGTTAATTACCCCCCCTGAAATCTTTTGGCAGGGGTAAAATTTGTTTAACCCCCCAAAATTTACCCCCGGGGTAAAATTTTTTGGGGGGGGTAAGTTAAATTTTATCAAAAATTTTTTTTGTTAGAGATTTTCTATTTTGGGGGGGGTATTTACCCCCCCAAAATTGTTTGGGGGGGGTAAATACCCCCTCCTAAATAGTTGGGGGTGCCTACGGCACCCCCAAGGTAGGGGTAAATTTAAAATGGGGGGGGGGGGTAAAATGAAAAAAATTTTGGGGGTGCCTACGGCACCCCCAAATTCGTTTGGGGGGGTAATCGCCCCATTACCCCCCCCTTGGACGCCTATGCTTTTGTAGATTACAATTGGTGGTTGACGTTTTGGCCCTCAACCTAATGTATCACAAACCGCTATTTTTGAAAATTGGCCAATTTTTAGAGGTTTTTTGAACTTTTCTCAGGCTAGGAACGAGATATCTGAAAATTTCAAAAATTCCTGATTCTACTCCTCAAGACCTATTCAGGGAGTACCATAAAGCCATAGTTCTGATGCATTGATTTTTTTACCCCTATAAGGGGGGCCTCAAAATTTTAAAGTGAAATTACTGGGCATAATACTTGTCTAAAATGGTTAAAATTTTAACACAAGTGTTTTTTCACCAAAAGACATAATAATTGCAACTGCACTAGTTGAATTTCAAAAAAAGCCGGGGAAAAAAATCCCCTATTGCCTTTTTAAAAAGAATATTTACGGAACATTTAAAATATATTGGGGATATGCTTCAATTTCTATTAGATCTTTCCGTAACAAACATAGAGACAAACCTGAAAAGTAGAAAGGCTTCACTTACAAACAAGGATGACAACATCCATAAAAGCGAAGCTCTGAAACGAAAGGACAAACGAACATTAACACATGTAGTGTGTCAGAACTGAATACTAATGCATTGTATATACAAAATTTAAGTAAATTCGTTTGAAAACTGATTAAATACTGTTTAAGAACAAACTGACGTTTTTAGAGCTTTATTATAGAGATGCTTCGCTTATAACATTGTACCTTGTTGTAATAGGAATCAGTATTCAAAAAATCAGATAAATAGTATAATTTTAACATACAAAAATTTGTTGTTAAAAAATATTAAAAATCAGCTTGTTTTAAATGGACGTACGGACTTTCTGGTAACAATTACAGAGTTGCTGCGCTTTTTAAGTCGTACTGTTACAGGAATCAGCATGCTAAGTTTGAAATCAATAGGACAATTCTAACCTATTTAAATTAACGAAAAGAGCAACGGACGGACGTACGGACCGACCCTAATCATAGAAAAGCTTCGCTTTTATAAAAAAAAACTAGACAAATATGAATGATATACTTTCTGATATTGGGTTAACTTGTGTTGTATGAACTTTAGATTTTCAATATTTTCATATTGGCTTTTCACATCATCTCACAAGTAGGCTTTTCTCTAAAAATACCTCAAAAGCTGCTAACGGCCAAACGGCCGTACAAACATTCTATTATGCTACATGAATTGAATAGAGAAATGCCCACAAAAAGTGTCTTTTTTTGCGCGTTTATTTGCTTTGCACGTTCTAGGTGTTCAATTTGTTCTAGGATTAAAAAACTGGTTTTAATCTTATGATTTTACATTTTTATATTCATAGAAAGCTGGATATAATACGATGCTAGACTTAGTTTTTTCGTATGGATGAGAATCGGTTCCTATCCACCGGATTCGAATGAATACGAGAATAGTTATATCTCGCATCGTACTATAAACGGCTTTCCGCGGATATAGAATGTACAATTATGAGGTTAAAACTAGTTTTTTTAGACCCGAGGTGCCGAAGGCACCGGCTAAATAAACTATATTTAATCTTATGATTGTACATTTTTATGTTCGTAGAAAGCTGGATATAATACGATGCTAGATATAGCTTTTTCGTATCCACCGGATTCGAATGAATACGAGAATAATTATTAATAGGCCTTGTTTTAATGTTGGAATATTATTTTTTGAAAGAGGGAATCTTTCATATTTCCCATTTAGTCATGTCATGACGTCATTGGTGAAAAGTTAACCTTTTACTACCCTTTAGCAATATAAAGTAGACAAATAAGTTACAAATTAAATAGCTTAGGTTTTTCTTAGGTAGTTAAATGAAACCAATAAAATATGATTTTTAAAAATGCTTTTATACTTAATACTTTTAACACTTAATACGACACATAATGCTTAAATGGTTTTATTTTATAAGTTAAAGTTGATTTAATTTTGAAGATTTTTTTTTTAAAAATGCAAATACTATGACCTAGTTGTATAAGTTGCATTTTTTAAAAATCAAATGACTGAGTAGTACTTTAGAGTTCTGTGCAAAATATTGTTCAGCCAATTTTCATTCATGAAAAAAATACTCAAGTCAAATGGAAACAAGGATGACATCATCCATAAATGTTTAAAAAATAAAATAACCCCTTTTAAAATATTAAGTTTGTGCTTATTTGCCTGGGGAATATTCACTAGAAATTAGATAAGCCTATATCATGTTAGGAAGCAGTAATCATTGATAAAAAAAATCTTCAAAAAATTCATATACAATCTATCTATTATAGCAAATGAGAAAAACATATTCTACCCATGTATAAGGCACAAAAAAGTTAGTTATTAAAGGATCTAAAGGGATAAGACAGTGGCCAATATATTGATGTACATACATCCCCAATGATGATACAAAAAATTTCCTCTTTTGTAGATTATAATCAGTGGAAGAAATGTTTGAACACTCAACTTAATGAGGCAACCAATTATAATTCAATAAAGGTCCCCAAAGTTGTTAAGCCAACGAATTAGAAAACTTTATTATAAAACTTTGGGGACTAGTGTAATAAACAATCCAATGTATCTTCCCTGAGTCACGTACCTCCAAAGCGTTCAAGTTACAAGAGAAGCTTTGCTACTAGAAAGATAAAATAAAAAGGGACTGGGAGACGGGGAGGGGGGGGGGCAAGGTTAAGGATAATGAAATAAACAAAGTAATTGCAAAACTGAAACTAAGTTACCAGACTGCAACTTTACAGTGGCATGGATATGGCAACAGCGAAAAAAAAAATTTTCCTGATTTTTTTTATATAAAAGTGTAGGTTTTTACTTTGTGCTTATTTGGTTCTGGGCTAAAGATATGATTACTTATAGATGTTTTTGTCAATTCCAATGACAGCAGTACTTTTGGCCGCTATCGGACTTTTGAAAAAACTTTTCTTTGTATTGAAAAAATGTCGACTTTATCCCGTAATCTTGACCCCAAAAAGGGATAATTTTGTTTATAATCATTAAAGCCATATGTACATCAAATCAACCCCTGACAGACTGACTAAGTTTGGGTTATATCCAAGTAGGGGTAGAACATTGGACTGTAAATTACTTTAGTACCCAAAGTGTCATCTACGATTACTCAAAACTTTTGGGTACTTTTCTTGAAATTTGTTTGGTTGGTTTCAGCCTAGTCATGTCCAAACTATTTAATTAATAAAAAATTAATTACTATTTAATTATTCTAAAGAAGGGGTAACTTTGTTGATCGCCATTTAACTTTTATATCAATTTAACGTTCATTGGCTTATCACTTTCCACCCTGCAATGGTCAAGGGAGAAGACAATGGGCGTTAAATTAATGTACATCCTTATGATGATAAATAAAATTAACGTATCTGTGGAATAAAATTACAGGTTAACACAATAATAGCAGGAATCTAAATTGGTAAGACAATGGCCGATAAATTCATTTAAATCCCCAATTTTTATCAGTGCTTAAACGTTTGGACACTCGACTTAATGAACCAACCAATCAAAATTCAGTACCCAATGTTATTGAGCTGAATAGCAAGAAAACGTTTTTATAATACTTTGGGAACTAGTGAAATAAACAGCCTAATGTCCCCTTCCTCCCTAATATATACATAGTATATGAAGAAAAAAACAAGGATGACAACATCCATAAGTAGCGAAGCACAAAAATTGTGGATGGGAATACGTAGAAGTAGATTTAAAGTGTTTTTATTAAAGTCAGGAATAGATTTATTGGAGAAAATAAACACAAAACCTTGTTTTATTTTGTATGATGAAGACGGTTAAAGTAAATTACATACTAGATGCACATAACAATGGGGAAAATATTTTGAAACTGTTAATGCAAAAAAGTTTTAAAATTGGACCAAAAATACCAAAGATATGGGGAAATATGTCAAACATAAAAAAATAGCCAAAAACCTGCTAAAAGGCAGTTTGGCCGCCATTGTTTCTTTTTGATATCTTTAACTGTAAACTTTTTAAAAATTGGACAATAAACACCAAAGATATGGGGAAAAATCTGAAAAATATAAAAATAGCCAAAAACCTGCAAAAAGGCAGTCTGACCGTCATCGTTGTTTTCTTCAAACGACGAGAAATTTAATTTTGATATCTTTAACTGAAAAAATTTGAAAATCGGACCATAAACACCAAAGATATTGGGAAAATTTGGAAAATATAAAAATAGCCTAAAACCTGCTAAAAATCAGTCCGACCGCTATTGATGTTTTATAGTTAATTGTGCTCCTTAATGATGGGAATGTTGTAAAAAAATTTCAGCTCTCTATCTTTTATAGGAGTCGAGAAAATCACGTTTCCCCCAATTAATTAATTACGGACAGACGGACGGACGGACAGACGGACATACGGACAGACGGACGGACGGACATTGTGAATTATAGAGTAGCTTCGCTACTAAAAACAACGATAAGTTTGTCCTCTCTCTCTCTCTCACTCTCTCAACTAAATGCAGAAATGTGCACAGTTTGTAAGGAAAACTTGTTTTTTAGGTCAATGTAACAAATTATTACTTTCAGTTTCTGTCAGTGTCAAGTGACTACAAACATAATCGATATATTAGTACTTGGATGTTGCACCAGATTTTCATGCACTCTGATAAAGAGATACTCGCAGCTGGCCAAATAACGATAACCCCTGTCAAACCCCTTAACTCTACCTCCCCCCCCGCAGTAGAATTTTTGGTAATTTCTATCTTTCCTCAATTTTGAGTTAAATGTCCCAAAGGCTAGCATTACCATTTAAAAGTTGCCATACAACAGATTTATTGTTATACTACAAAATTAGGCAAAATACAGCCATTTTGCTGAACATGGTCAAAGAAATATTTAAACAAAGTGAATTTTTTCATTAAAATCATCGTACATTGCTTTTTTTACTTTTTCCTAGAATAAATTGGTGTGAAAAGCTGATTAAATGATATGAATATTTCATTGGTATAGACAGATGTTTCTACTTTAAAATACCAAGAAAAATTAGAAAAGTAGTCATAAATCTTATTTAAAATCCATGAGCACCACAAATTGCATCTTTAAAAAAACATGTATTTTTTATGTTTAAAGGATTTTCTAACTTAGGGAGCCAAGTTTCCAAAAGTTATTTATGCCCTGATTAAATTCAAGTATACATAATTCAAGGTTAGTACATATATCTTGGAAATTTGGCTCCCCAAAATTGGCATTTGTGACTGGTAAACTTTAAAAATCCCTAAAATAGCAACAAAAAAAATGTGCCCCCCAACTGGATCAATTCATCCACGTATATTCTATATCCATTACCAACTTTTCATTCTTTGTAAGTGGATTTCGAATCAGTTCTCAGCCATGCTGAACAAATGTATAGCATCGTATAAGAGACATTTGTCCACAAATATTAAAATTAAAATACCATTTTGAAGCTGTTTTTATATAATACTTGAGCTCATTTATAGACATTTATTTCCTATATAGATCTGTCATGGATCTTGATGCAATACAGCAGGCCGTTTTGTAATAAGTTAAAAAATTGGAAGATTTCAATAAACAAAAGTTGTCGCAAATATAGGTATTTAAATTTGCGATATATTATTTCAGGGGTTCATTATTTATCTATTGGTGTTTGATTATTGTGTGATACCTTAAATCTAATTATATTTGTATGTGTCTATATTCGTAGAATATTCCTGTAATACGATGCTATTCATGCTTTTTTAGTATGCCTGAGAACTGGTTCTAATCCAGCAGATATTAACGGTTTTGATGTAAATACAGATAACTACCTCTCTCCCTTTTTTAATGGCCTCTTTCGTCTGCTACCAAATTGTTTTCTGCTACTGTGTTAATATCCACGACACCATTGGTTGATTTTCAATGACCCAATTGAGAGTCGGCACAAGGACATTGTGATGGTGAGATACAGTTATTTAACCCCTTTTCCCTCAAGTATTTTACTCTTATCTAAATATAATTTAGTTTTACCTGGCATGACACAGTTGTAGAATGATCCTTCTTGTATATGAAAGACAACCTCCTCCTGCGCCCCTAACCTCTCATTTGCCATGGAGATTGTCACCTCAGTGCGCAAATACTTCTCAGCCTAAAAAAAACAAGAATGTTATCCAATCGCAGGGATCTAAAGGGATAGGACAATGGCCGATAATTAAAGTGAAACCCAAATGATGATACACAACAAGGAAGACAACATCCATAGAAGCGAAGCTCTGAAATGGTAGGACAAACGAACATTAAAACTTATAGAGTGCCAGAACTGAATAAGCAGAATATAAATGTATACAATCGAAAGAAATTGTAAGTAAATTTGTTGAAAACTGCTTGATACAGGATAATGTTTTTACATTTTTAGGAGGACTTGATTAAAGAAATGCTTCGCTTATAATATTGTACTTTGTTGTCCCAGGAATTAGTATACCAAAAATCTGATTAATCGGATAATTAAATTACATAAAAATTTGTTTTTAAAAAAGTGAAAAATCAACATGTTTAAAATGGACGTACGGACATTTTAGTAACGATTATAGAGTTGCTAAGCTTTCTAAATTGTACCTAACCATTACAGGGATCACCATACAAAGTTTAAAATCGAGAGGACAATTCTAACATGCCTAAATTAATCACAAAAGCTATCCGTCACGGACGTACGCACCTTCTTTGAATACAATTAGTGGTTAAAACGTGCGGACACTCTACCTAATGAACCAACCAATCAAAAAGTCCCAAAAGTTGTTGAGCCAACGAATAAAAAATGTTAATATTCAGTTTTGTATCAAATAGTTCAATATAACCTCCCTACATAGATATATGAGTTGATAAGCAATAATTCCAAACGTTTCAGCCACTTATTTTAATTTACAGAAGGCGCGATTTTGTGCATCATCATTTGAGATAAGCATAATTTTTGGCCATTGTGTTATCCCTGCAAAAGCCTGTGCACGCCACTGTATAAAACCTATTTCTTCCATTTCCACTTGATAATATTATATGGGAATAGTCCCTTTCGTGGCACCACTTCGTCGTATTTTTAAAATGGCTTTTTATAGGTTATTTTAGGTTATGTTAGGTTATATTGGGTTAGGTAATTGCCCCACAGGGTTGGGCAATTGGCCCTGCAGGGTTAGAGTCCCCCGCAGGGGCTAGAAGTAGGAGAAAAGCTACTGTGAAAAAAAACGAAGAATCGTCCCTTAAGGAGCGTTGCCATGAAAGGGACTATACCCCATTATTTAATAGGAATACATTTTTATTTGAAAACGTACTAAGATTAATTTATTTCTTTTTTTTTGAACATAAATTATATAACAATTTTGTACTATTTCTTTATAAATTGAATTAAATTTCTTTCTTTCATTTTCCATCTCTCTCCTCTCTCTCTCTCTCTCTCTCTCTCTCTCTCTCTCTCTCTCTCTCTCTCTCTCTCTCTCTCTTCTCTCTCTCTTCTTTCATGATGGTAATCTATTTTCAATTTCCTTCAATATTTTGTTTACTCAAATGTTTCAAGACCAAATATTCAATAAATCCTTCTTCATTCTATCTTCTGTATACAGTTAGGAGGTTGAAACCATTTTTATAGAAGCAGAAACATAATCTATGATTATGGTTTTGACCCTCTAAAAAATGTAATGTATGGTTCCATTTTCCCCTCTCTTGGTAATGATACATCATGGCCGATATGATTTTTGTAATCTACCATTCCATTTTGGCCTCTCTTGGTAATGATATCGTTATCTTTATCATTATGATTACCATTATCTTTTAACATCGACATAATAGAAATCATACATACTATTTTTAAACCTTTAATTTTATGTCGATTTAAATAAAGAAATCAATATTTGTAAATACGCTGATATGTAAACAAGAATGTACCAGTTTCGCCTCTATTGAAAGTGGAATGGTACATTACAAAAATCATATCGGCCATGATGATATCATTACCAAGAGAGGGGAAAATAGAAGCATACATTACGTTTTTCAGAGGGTCAAAACCGTTATCATAGATTATATTTCTGCTCCTAACTGATAAAGGCGTAGCTTCTATATACTAAAGTAGAATGAGGTATTTGTTTGTTCTTGATTAAATAAACAAGGATGACAACATCCAGGAGTAGTACGAACTAACTGGCAGACGAACAGTTATTAAAAAGTAACTTCGGTACCATAAATGCATATATATCAACCCTACAGTTTTAATTAAAAACTAATATAAATAACACAATTCATGCTCAAACAATGACAATAAGAAAACAATATTGAACTTTGAATCTACTCACCACTCCAGAGCACTAAAGCTCGAGACCTAGCCCTTGTGAAGAATTTTAGAAGCTAAAATTATTAAGGAGCAAAGCTACTCAAAAACAAAGTTCACCTGTTTATTATTAACTCCAAGTCTATGATTTACAACAATTGTTTTCTCTTCTGGTGAGGAATCATAACTTGGTAAGTGGTTGGACCTTAAAAAACGATAGCTGAAATAAAAAGTTAGTTGCTATAGCTAGCCATCCTTTTTAACTTTACTAACGGCTTCGCCCCTAGCCTCTAGGGGCTTTGCCCCAAGAGGTAATTAAAGAAAAAAAATGATTAACTGTAGATGCCCCCACAAATTTTAAATAATTAAAAAAAAATGAGGGGGGATTTTTTTCATTTATGGGGGGGTTGGGGGTGTCCCACCCCCCAAAAAAATAGCCTAAAACCACCACAAGACCAGTAGGTATATTCCCTGAAGAGTAGAATCCGATCGGTTCAGTGGTTACCGAGATCTTAAGGGACGGACAGACAGACGGACAGACATCATTCTACTTTGTATTATAGATAAGAAGCACTCAAATGGATACGAAAAACAAGGATGACACCATCCACAAAAAACAAGGCTCATCATTCATACAGACAATCAAATGATTTGCAATTCTTAATCTAAGTTATATTGTTAAAGACAGCTTTCCGCGGATATTAAAACAAAAAATTAAGAGATTAAAACCAGTTTTGTTGGCTCCTAGGTGCCAAAGGCTCAAGCTAACAAGACTGGTATCAAATTTAGGTTTCTTAATTTTAATATGGAAATATAAATATATGTGAAACGTTTTCTGTAATACGATGCTATACATGATTTTTCAATTATGGCTAAAAAACGGTTATGACACAATGACATTAATCTGTTTCGAAGCCATACTAGAAATGATTTTCCTTGAATAAAAGTTGCCACTTACCCTGCTAGAGAGAAAACATCAATTGGAGATTCAGATTGTGCTATACTCTCTTGCCTACAATAAGAATATTCTTGTTATTATGATTCAGATTGTGCTATACTCTCTTGTCTACAATAAGAATATTCTTGTTATTATGATTCAGATTGTGCTATACTCTCTTGTCTACAATAAGAATATTCTTGTTATTATGATTCAGATTGTGCTATACTCTCTTGTCTACAATAAGAATATTCTTGTTATTATGATTCAGATTGTGCTATACTCTCCTGTCTACAATAAGAATATTCTTGTTATTATGATTCAGATTGTGCTATACTCTCTTGTCTACAATAAGAATATCCTTGTTATTATGATTCAGATTGTGCTATACTCTCTTGTCTACAATAAGAATATTCTTGTTATTATGATTCAGATTGTGCTATACTCTCTTGTCTACAATAAGAATATTCTTTTTATTATAATTCAGATTGTGCTATACTCTCTTGTCTACAATAAGAATATCCTTGTTATTATGATTCAGATTGTGCTATACTCTCTTGTCTACAATAAGAATATTCTTGTTATTATTATTCAGATTGTGCTATACTCTCTTGTCTACAATAAGAATATTCTTGTTATTATGATTCAGATTGTGCTATACTCTCTTGTCTACAATAAGAATATTCTTGTTATTATGATTCAGATTGTGCTATACTCTCCAGGGATAAGGGATGGGAAACGTAAGAAAATATTATTCCAGGCCTATTTTCCAACTAGGCCTAAAAAACTAGTTTCGGGATGACGCAGTAGTTAGATTTGAAAACTATGAACAATGATGAAATAGCTATTATATGAATGCAAAGAAAAAAAGTATAGAATAGAATTCAGGTAGTTGATTTCACCAATCATAAAATATAATAAAAACTTTCCAAAGAACCAATATGTTAGTGGCTTTAAGTAGAATCCCGTTATTACTTCGCCAACCCCCCCCCCCCGCACCCCCCCCATTTAAAAAAAAAAGTTTTTTTTGAGATGGTTAAATCTGATTTATTTTCAAACATTTTAAGGAGGGATCTACTTCACCCCAAAATTTGTATTTAGAAATGAACACCGCTTTAGCCCCCCAGCTTTAATAAATAAATTAAGTAGATTTGAATAAGTACATGGGTAACATTCTATCAACAAATTGTTCCATAGCAAACATATAAATTAAGAATTTTTAAAAAAATTAATTTTACGTTAAATATTAACAGAAAAGTTCAATTAAGTGTGCATTAATTTTTACCAAAATTAATGAAAATTTTTTTTTAACAAAACACAGTACACTTTTATTTACATATTGAACTAGTTTTGTATTTGTAATCATTTAGGTGGGTTATCAATTCCACATGAAATGTAACTTTTAAATTGAGTTTTTCACATTGTTCTAAAGTATAAAATGTTGAATCCTACTCAGTCTTCAAAAAACGATCTCTCAATTTATGTTTTGCTATATGGACATTTATTAATGTGTAGGTTTAATAATAAGTTGATGTGATTGAACGTCATATATATTGTTGTCCTTCTGATAGCAGAAACTTTCCATTGTTGTCTTTCTAATAGCAGAAATTTATGTTTGCTTGAATTAATTTAGCCAATAATGAACTGGGGGACGCGTTTGTTATTAATAATTGGTTAATGCTAAAAGCAAGTTTCAGGTTATTGGATATTGGCCTACAGCCAATGAGGAACTGGCGAAAATGAGTTGATTTTATAGGCAAAAAAGAAAAGTTGCCCCATCACTTTTAAAAGGAGGCTGAGACCTAATTTTCGGCCAGGTTTCCCATCCCTTATCCCTGATACTCTCTTGTCTACAATTAAAATATCCTTGTTATTATGATTCAGATTGTGCTATACTCTCTTGTCTACAATAAGAATATTCTTGTTATTATGATTCAGATTGTGCTATACTCTCTTGTCTACAATAAGAATATTCTTGTTATTATGATTCAGATTGTGCTATACTCTCTTGTCTACAATAAGAATATTCTTGTTATTATGATTCAGATTGTGCTATACTCTCTTGTCTACAATAAGAATATTCTTGTTATTATGATTCAGATTGTGCTATACTCTCTTGTCTACAATAAGAATATTCTTTTTATTATAATTCAGATTGTGCTATACTCTCCTGTCTACAATAAGAATATTCTTGTTATTATGATTCAGATTGTGCTATACTCTCTTGTCTACAATAAGAATAACCTTGTTATTATAATTCAGATTGTGCTATACTCTCTTGTCTACAATAAGATTATTCTTGTTATTATAATTCAGATTGTGCTATACTCTCTTGTCTACAATAAGAATATTCTTGTTATTATGATTCAGATTGTGCTATACTCTCTTGTCTACAATAAGAATATCCTTGTTATTATGATTCAGATTGTGCTATACTCTCTTGTCTACAATAAGAATATTCTTGTTATTATGATTCAGATTGTGCTATACTCTCTTGTCTACAATAAGAATATCCTTGTTATTATGATTCAGATTGTGCTATACTCTCTTGTCTACAATAAGAATATCCTTGTTATTATGATTCAGATTGTGCTATACTCTCTTGTCTACAATAAGAATATTCTTGTTATTATGATTCAGATTGTGCTATACTCTCTTGTCTATAATAAGAATATTCTTGTTATTATTATTCAGATTGTGCTACACTCTCTTGTCTACAATAAGAATATCCTTGTTATTATAAAGGCCCACAGGGTTTGGGTTCCCGCAATTTTAAATCTAATCCGCGTTTTTTATTAAGTAAGATGAGAGATTCATTGGTTCAATCGATTTATATTTTGTTTAGTTTGTCAAAAAAATTTTAAAAAATCCTTATAATAAAGTAAAAGGATGTTTGTCTGTCTGTTTGTCTGTGTGTCTGTTTGTCTGTGAGTCTGTTTGTACCAAAGGATCTCGCTAACCGCTGAACCGAACGAGTTCTCCTTAACAGGGTAGCTTCTCATAGGTCACGGTAAGGTTCATAACTATTTTTGGGGAGCTTACCACAACCCTCCTAAGAGAAATCGCCTCTAGTAAAAAATTACCCCCAAAAAAACTTTTTGTTTTAAAATCTAAAATAATAAATTGAGTTATCAAATTCGACTCTCCTCTCCTCAAGTGCCCCTAGAGGTCTCTAGTAAAGTATAAAGTAATAACGCAATTCTAATAGGTTTATCAGGGATCTTAAAGGAAAAGACAATAGACGAAAATCGATGTACTTTCCCATTGATAATTACCAAAATTCTGTAGATTAAAATTATCGATTGAAAGTTGAAAAGACATTACTAGTGTTGAACCAACCAATCACAATTTAATAAAAGTTCTCAAAGTTTTAAAAGTGGATTAAAACTTCGGGTAACACTTCCAGTTTATTGTCCAGTGCCTACCTGGTAACTAATGAATTTAAATCGTACATGAATCAAACGCTATTGTTAAGTCAAACTGTACATAATTATCACCGCAATGGATTAATTATTACTTGGATCTTACACCAGATTATCATGTACTCTAATAAATTTAGCTTGGTAAAATGACTATTCTTCCCTTCCAACCTCATTAACCCCTCCCATCCCCATCTGAATGAACGAACTGACCAATATATTATGTCGATGTCAGCAACCTAAATTGACATTTTTTCCTATGTCATAGTATCCACGTATTTTTTTCCTAGTATGGCTTCGAAACCGTTAATATCCGCTGGATTAGAACCGGCTCTCGTCCATACTAAAAGCAGCCATTCTTACCTTGGATTACATCCAAAGAATGCGGCCATCCCAGATTTTTTGCCCGGCTTCTTGGCTCGAATATTCAGCTTGGGTTGACTGCAGGCAAGTTTAATAAGATTTGAATTTGAATTTCAATTACTTTTTCAGCTCTAAAAGAAACTATGTATTTCTATTTACCAGCGATCGTGGTTCAACACGTAGCGCATCCGCTCATCGCCGGAGAGGTGATAGGTTTGAACCTTGGACCACTACCGCGTTAAAAATAGTTCCTTCTGCTGCTATGTCTGGTGCGCGACATGAATAGTAAGAGTAGGTGAATGCCTTAGCCCATAAACAGGCGCAACTCATTACTATGTACAATTAGGACTTCTCAGACAAAGGTAGTGCAAAAAAGAGTTGGTTGTCTGATGCATGTTAATTAACCTAATATCCTTGGGTGTTAGAGTATCGCATCCCATTAAACGCGGATGATGCTATGGATTTTCTAAATGATCACTTAAAATTGAAGTAAAATCCCACCCTTACGAGGTAAGTAAAGGTGTGTATTTCTATTTTAGTGGCAAGGCTACTCTATAATTTGACTTATTTGTCTGTCCGTCTGTCAGTTCGTAACATTCTGGAAAATTGTGATTTACTCGACTGCTCTTCAAGATAAGCAGCTAATATTAAGATTCTCTACAACAATAAGCGTCTAATATATAATTTACTTGATCCGTTAGTCTGTTGTTAGTTATGCTACAAAAAAACCAATTATTTTAATCTTTAAAAGGATAGGTTTCGTGAAGACGAAGAAAGTCGCTCAATGTGACGTCATAAAAATGAGGAATTATCCATCTCTTTTTTAGGGGTTTTCTTTCCCGCTTGTCCTCTCCTCATCCCTCACTTTTATGACGTCAGAATTTTTTTTTTGAGGGACTTTCTTCGTCTTCAGTTTTCATGCTTAAAAAAAAGAAATATATAAATTAAAATTATTTCAAGCAGATTGAACCAGCATTAAATAAAAACTTTGAAAATAGATTATAAAGAAATGACTTTGACAAAAGTTTGAAAATTGTAATTATCATAAGAAACTTTTTGGCTGTTTTTTTGCAATCATTTACATTTAAAAGCAAAATAAAGAGATTGATTTTTAAATTTGGATGTTTTTTTAAATGTGCTTTCTAAATTACAACGAGAGAAAAATAATAAAGGGGGAGGTAGGTTGTCCTATAATTCCGTATAGGTGTGAGTTTTAAGGCTTAAAAACAGTAGAAGAACGATAATATTCACTAAATGTGTATATTCCTTATTGAAAATAATAATAGACAAAAATATTAATGAAAAATATTTAGTGAATATTATCGTTCTACTTCTGTTTTTAAGCAAAAAAAGCTCACCTTTACGAAATTTTAGCACAACCTACCTCCCACTAAGTTAATTTAAAAAATAAATAAAAAAAGATAAGATTACAAATTACACCCTAGAGCCCTAACATGTTTTCTGTTGGGTTTCTTAAAAGAAGAAAAATTAATTCATTTGAACCATAAACTGTAAAATAGCTAACAAATTAGCTGCACTACTTTTGAAAATAGTTTATAAAAGACTAAAACTGTATTACATAATTATACTAAAATGTATAAACTGTATGTTGCAGTCAGATGCTCACAAGTTATATTAAACTTTCAACTTGGAATTCAATTACAAAAACAATTTTATTATATAACAAATAATTCGCTAAACCTCCCCCCAATCTTAATTTATAGAAAATAAATTAGAAAAAATATAAGTTTAATTTTTAAAAATACTTTACAACTGCGGGGGCCCTAACCCTGCGTGACCTACAACTGCGGCCCTAACCCTGCGGGCTACCCAGTAAACGGTGCCCAATATCCCGTATTTTGGTAAAAAAATCTACGTAATCAACAATAATAAATGTTGATTTATGTATTGAACGATCCAATGATCAAGCATCGCTGTTTTGAAAAGTGTTTTTGTTCCCCGGAACACTCAATTAGTTACATAATTTCTTAGAAAAAGAGAATACATAAATTAGATTATAAACTTTTTATCTATCTATCTATCTATCTATCTATCTATCTATCTATCTATCTATCTATCTATCTATCTATCTATCTATCTATCTATCTATCTATCTATCCATCTATCTATCTATCTATCTAAATCTTAATATTCCTGGTATGAGTAGCAGTGAACTGTACCAGTCCCTCGGGATGATCTACTTCTAGGTTGTTATCATTTGTTACACTGAATAAGAAAATTATTGAGATCTAATTTTAAATTTAAAAAAAGTTGTCATTGTTAAATTCTAAAGGGGCGTTTCGTCGTATTTTCACAATAGGTAATTTTAGGTGTGGTTTGACAATTGGCCCCACAGGGTTAGAGCCCCCCCCCCCCGCAATAGAAAAAATCTAATGTGAAAATACGACAAAACGCCCCTTAAGAGGTGATGTCACGAAACTAACAATTCCTGAAAGTAGCTGTGGAATACCTTTTTTATAGGGACAAATCCGTAATCATAGATTATACCTCTGCTTTTATCGAAATAGTTTCAACCTTTCAAATGTTATAAAATCTTTGGAGCGGGACAAAATATGTAATATAATTTTAAAGGATTTTCTTTCACACTTCTACTCGCATCTCCCTCTTTTTTATGACGTCACATGGCTGATTTTTGAGACATTTTGTCCCGCTTAAACTGTCTAACCTGACAAGGTTTGTGTACAGATCTGTCTTCTTTTTCTTGCTTTTTGGCTTCTGGTGGTTTCCTAAAATTAAAATATTTATCTTTCGTATATAATCACGCTTTGTTTGTTATTTATCACACACCGTATTAAAGACAGCTTTCCGCTGATGGTAAAATGAAAAATCATACTGAAAGGTTATGTATCGTATCCTTAGATCCCTCGAGGCTAACAAAAATTTTCTATAAATTTTATTTTTTAAATACGATACATGATTTTTCAGTGTTGCTTAGAATCGGTTCTAACCCAGCGGATATTAATTGGTTTTGTATCCGTACTGTCAATATCTATAAGTAGCTAGGCACAAAAAAACCATTAAACCTTAAAAAATAACGTTTACATCTTTTGAACAATAAGACAGACATAGAGATGTACATAAAAAATTATAAATTAGATGCGCTTATGTCGTAGAAATCTTCACTAAAAATTTCAGCTGTTAATTTTGAATAGAAGCCGAGAAATCACATTGCCCCCCTATAGCTGTCGGACTGACTGACGGAAAGGCAAAGTAAATTATAGAGTAGCTTTGCTCCTATAAATCAAAAGCTATAATTCAATGCTTATTTCTTTAAAAAAAAATTCTAAGATAAATAAAATAATTTTCATAAATTGAATTAAGGGAATCCAGCCTTGATATAAAAATTAAAATTGTTACTAAATATATTTAGAAAACTTAAAAGCATAGATATAAAACATAAAACTGTAAATAAGTTAAACTATATAAGAACTTGAACACTGTAAATATAATATATTGCGAGGAAATAGTGGTAGCGAGAGTAGAAAAATAGTTTTGATTTTTTGACACCATTTTTTACAGAGATAAAGAAAAAATAGAATATTGCTCAAGGACGTCCAATGATGGGGATAAGGGCGGTGGGTAAAGCGGTGATTAACCCCCCCCCCACACCCAAATGAACTGTACATCCTTGCCTAAGAATATAAAAATTACCCCCCACAAATTTTTAATTTACATTTTACTCCCCCTCCCCCCCAAAAAAAGATGCAAAAAGCTTGTACGTCCTTGCTTATTGCTTCCAAATGATGACAATAAGATATGGTGGGGTTTTAGGGGATCTTCAAATTAATTCTTATGTAAAAGTAATAGGATGACTGTCTAGGCAGGGAGTAAGGGAGGGGACAATGGATCGAATATTCAATTTTTAGGAGTCTCAGACTTTGGGTACTGGCTTAAAGGGAATGTGCAAGAATTTAGCAGTTTCTGACTGAGTTTGGGTACTAGCGCATGAAATGCCGCTACTTGTTGTGTTTGTTTTTTATGTTGCAGATGGGGAGAAGGGAAGTGGGGGCAAGATAAATAACTACTCGTTGTGTTAATTTTGAATGTAGCAGATGGGGAGAAGGGAGGTGGGGGCAAGGGGCAAGGGAAATAAACAGAATAAAAAGGGGCAGTCATATTCTTGCCCAGCCAGCTAGCAGCTGGCCGGGTCCAATAATCTTGTAATATAAAAATCACACCATAAAACCTCAATATATTTCATCAAAAACAAGTTGTGATTTCACTTTACATGATGCTATGGAAATCTATTATTTAATTAACAATCCCTTTATAATTTCCTCATAATTTATTGGATTAATCTGGATTTCATGGCCTTTCTTTGATAACTCTTATATTGAATTAATTGCCCATTGTCCGCTCCCTTACTCCCTGCTGTCTAGGTGTCTTTCTGTACCGAAGGATCTTGCTAACTGATGAAACGATATGGTTCTCCTTTACAATGTAGCTTCTTATATTACATGAGAAGGTTATTAATATTTTTTTTTTGGGGGGGGGGGGGGGCACCACCACCCTCCCAATATTATTTAAATGATTTACTGTTCATACATCTGAATAATACAATCGGTTTATTCAGTAAAATTCACAACGACAACTAAATAATTTTAACCTACTTTTTTTAAAAGTAGACCTAAATGGTGTTTTTTTTTAAATGCAATTGACTACAGCTATCAACAAAACATATATTAATTTGAAAAAAATGTGACATAAAAACTGAATAATTCGAATTTGCTGATTTTATAAAAAGAAACTGTAATATATCAGCTCTAAACTCTACATGCAAAATACACGAAAAAAATCTATATGCATTATTCCGTGTAGAAGCATTATCTGAGAATTATGATTAATCTAGCGTGGCAGTGAGGAATCCGCCATGTTCTACCAAGAAACAGAAATGGAAACTTTTATCTAGAATTTATCATCAGAGGATGTGGACCAAAATATTTTTTTCTTCAACTTGTTTGTTGGTTATTTTTGTTAGTTTATTATAAGATAGCGGCTGGGAGGGCTGATTTCAACGGTCCATTTTTTTATTTTATTTCTTTTGTTTTAAAAGAAAAAAAATAATAGTTAAAAACCTTCCCAGGACTTCGGATTAGCGGTTATCGAGATCCTTTGGTACACAAATATCATATCAAAACACGCGGCATAAGGCGTTTTGGGTTAGAGTCTGTCCCACAGCGCGCCATACTAGAGACGTTGAAAATTGTACCTACTGCTTCTATGTCTTTCTCGTGACACTAATAGTTAGAGTAGGGGGAATTGTTAATGGTTTGGCCCTTAAACCCATTACCATGCGCACTTAGGACTTCCAGAAAAAGGTCGTGCAATGAAGGGGTTGGTTGTAATATACAATTGGACATAATCATCTTTTTTCTCTTAATACACAACATAAACATACCAATCTGTTTTTATCTAAATTTGTGTAGCAAATAGATTTATCTGCTGTGTCCTTAGAATATGCATGTAAAGATGGGATGATCAGACATACACTTTACAGATTTATGTGCTATATCCATAAAATATGCATGTAAAGATGGGATGATCATACATACACTTTACAGATTTATGTGCTATATCCATAAAATATGCATGTAAAGATGGGATGATCATACATAAACTTTACAGATTTAAGTGCAATATCTATAGAATATGCATGTAAAGATGGGATAAACATTAGGCTATAAAAGTTGAAAAGAATTTTAATGAATATAATAGATTTGAAATCTGCATAAAATTTTAAGGATTTTTTATAAAATTCGTTTTTTATATAATTCATTATTTAAAAGCGCAAATCCAATTTAAGTTAATAAATTTTGACCAATAGGATAGGTGGATTGGAAACTACCTGCGCTCTAATTGGTTGAATGATGTACGTCACTTAAGCTTCTCCAATCAGAGCGCAGATAGTTTTCAATCCACCAATCACAGATGTCAAAATTATTCAACTTAATTTGTATTTGCGCTTATAGATAAAGAATTATACAAAAAACGAATTTTATAAAAATTCCTTAAAATTTTATGCAGATTTCAAAACTATTATATTCATTAAAATTCTTTCCAACTTTTATAGCTTAATAAACATACATATACTTTACAATTTATGTGCTATATGCATGTAAAGATGGGATGATCATACATACACTTTATAGATTTATGTGCTATATCCATAGAATATGCATGTAAAGATGGGATGATTATACATACACTTTACAGATTTATGTGCTATATCCATATAATATGCATGTAAAGATGGAATGATCATTTATGAACTTCAGAGTTTTTTGGCAGATTCATTTTAGCTTTGCTACTATTATTATATTCTTATTATTATTCTTATCATTATTCCTACTTTTATTACTAAAGAACATTTATTTTTTATATTTTTCTGTTATTTCTACAAGTGTACTTGATGCCTGTCTTTTCTTGTTAATGGAAATGTTATGTTCTTAAGCTGACATAAAGCTCCACAAATAATCCTTTTAACATGTATAGTATGGCAGCGTGTTTCATATTAATCAAAAGACATAATAGCAAAATAAGGTTGACAACATTCATAAAAGCGAAGCTCTGAAACGGTAGGACAAACAAACATTAACAGTGTCAGAACTAAACAATCAGAACCTAACTACTACAGAAATCACCATGCAAAGTTTGAAATCAATAGGACAATTCTAACATCCCTAAATTAACGTAAAAAGGTATCCGTCCCGGATGGACGTACGGACCGACCCTAATTATAGAAAAGCTTCGCTTTTAAAAAGAAAAGAGATTTATTAATTATTTTTGAGAATGCAAAAACAAGACTTTATGTGAAAGTTATACTTTCCCATAATTATTGGGGTAAAAATGGGTTGTAGATTAATTTCACCGCCATTGACATCGTACCTTTACCAACCCAAGATAAAAACTTGGAGGATGAATGAGGGAAATGTATTTCTAACCACTGCAGATGTATAATCTAATATTAGATCAAGATATTCTACATGGTAGTCTAACAATTAAATTAGTGCATGCCATAGACAGATAAAGGGTCAGGTAGTTAGGTAGTTTGTGTGGTATATATAGCCTAAAAATGATTTTTTAAACTTGAAATTGCTATCAAGGGACAGAAAATGTCGACGGTAAAAAAAGCTAAATCTTTCCAATTAAACCTATTTTTGCAACTTTAACTATTTAGCCATAAAGGAGAAATTTTCATTTGCTTCTTGATGGTAATTTTGATGTTATTTTTAGATTTTAGAGTAGTTTTTTAGCTATGTTTTGTAGACTTTTTATGAATCATTTACTGGAAGGAAAGATTTTTTCTTCCAGGATTTCCTCTTCGATTAAATATCTATTTGCATATATTTTAGTGGAAATACTTTTCCAGTATGGCTTAGAAACTGATTTATATCCGCTGGAAGAACCGGTTATGAGCTATTCCGAAAAAATCATGTATAGAATCTATTATAGACAATTTTCCACGAGCATTAAAATAATAATCTTAAAATTAAAAACAATTTTGTTAGCAGGGACTTCATCCTCTCGGGGCTTACAAAACTGGTTTATTCTTATAAATTTTTATTAATGATATCTGCTTAAAGTGGATAATAAGATGCAATAAATTATTATTATTAAATTAGATTATCTGTTAATTTTTTAAAACATGAATACACAGAAGGTAATGCTTTAGGTTGGAGGATAGGACAAAGTAAGGTGGAAATAAGAAAACAAGAAATGGAAAAGATTTATAATTCCATTTTTTGCGTCAAAAGATTTCCTACTTTTAATATTTATCATGTGAATATTGTTGAATGATCTGACAAATAATGCCAGGCTGACAATTTGACAGTTTTGAATGAATATTTTCTTATACCATTTTTCATTTCTAGACCATCTTTTACAATTTGTACATAGATGACATGGCTGTTCTTTACCTGAATCTTTTTCTAACTGTACAGAGATGACATGGTCGTTATTTAACTGAATCTGTTTCTAACTGTACAAAGATGACATGGCTGTTCTTTTTCATTTCTATACCATCTTTTACAATTTGTACATAGATGACATGGCTGTTCTTTACCTGAATATGTTTCTAACTGTATAGAGATGACATGGCTGTTCTTTACCTGAATCTGTTTCTAACTGTACAAAGATGACATGGCTGTTCTTTACCTGAATATGTTTCTAACTGTACAGAGATGACATGGTTGTTCTTTACCTGAATCTGTTTCTAATTATACAGAGATGACATGGCTGTTCTTTACCTGAATCTGTTTCTAACTGTACAGAGATGACATGGCTGTTCTTTACCTGAATCTGTTTTTAACTGTACAGAGATGACATGGCTGTTCTTTACCTGAATCTGTTTCTAACTGTACAGAGATGACCAGGCTGTTTGCCTCCATTTCTGGCAGATCTGAGATTTTAACAGCTGATACTAAAAACAAAAATTCCAATAAATTTTGAAAAATAGAAAAAAAAGTTATTATTCGGTCTCCTTTTTATTAAAAATTAAATTTAATAAATAAAAAGTATTGTTATGAATTCAACTAGCGGCTGCTCACTGACAAGCCTCAATCACTTGGAATACTTAAAGAAAAGGGGAAGGTATACCCACCCCTTTCTAATTTATAAAAAAAAATAGTTATACACCTTCCAAAGGCCATTAAGAAACTTCACTATAAATGAGAGCTATATATGTTAAGTAATTAGCGAGCTTATTCACAACAAACCATCAGATATCCTGTTACTTTTATATTATAACTAGCGGCTTCGCCCCTAGCCTCTAGGGGCCTTTTCCCAAGATATTTGAGCAACCTATTTTTTCGTACTTTAGATTTAAAAAGAAAAAGTAAATAAAAATTAATTTTAGCTTTAAAAATTGAAAGAAATTTTTTTTTTGGGAGGTTTTTTTTTTTTTTGTTGGGGAGGGGGTGTCCCAACCCCCAAGAAAATAGCTTAAAACCATCACAGGACCAGTAGGTATATTTCCTGAACAGTAGAGCCCAATCGGTTCAGTGGTTATAGAGATCTTAAGCTTTAGACAGACAAACAGACATCATTCTACTTTGTATTATAGATAGCCTCATTCTCCATCCCTTTTTAATCTTAGGAGCGAAGCTAGTAGTACTTACCTTTGACGTCCATTTCTCTTGGGGCTAGCAGGCTCTTTTGAAAATCAGATGTGATACTGAACAACCTTCCCTAAACAAAAAAAAATAAAGATAATTTTTATCCCTTTAGTTCATATTGATTGATTTTAGAACAATTATATGAATATATTGGCGGAAAATATATTCTTTTCTGAAGCACTGTTTCCTTGACAGATTAATTCAAATCACGTCTGCTGATACCATGAAATAAATAGATAAGTTAATTTGATCAAATATCTCACAACAATTGTAATAGTATTCCACTTATTGAGAAATACAAAATAATTCGGGAATAGTCCCTTTCGTGGCAATGCCCCTTAAGGGGCGATTCGTCGTATTTTTAAAATGGCTTTTGATTATTATTTAGGTTAGGTTAGGTTATATTGGGTTACGTGATTGCCCCGCAGGGTTAGAGCCATTGTCTTAGCCCTTTACATCCATGGATTTTATTATCCATCAAAGCATAGACAGTCGGACAAACGAACATTTACTTATATACCTAGAAGAAAAGAAAAAATTATATCTAAAATTTTAAGCAAAAAAATATTAGTGATTCATATGCTACGCTTATAAGATATTGCCTAATTGTTCCAAGAATCAGTATTTAAAAGCTCAAGTTACCAGGATAAATGCATCCTCTTATAAACTTTGAAATCAAAATAAATATACTAAAATGTTTGAATTAACTATAAGGTATATAATGTAAAATTAATGGATTTATTATTACTTGGATCTTACACCAGATTTTTATGTTCTAATTCTATTATAAATTGAACTCTGTAGCGGGCTAAAACAAGCTCTCCCCCATCCCCTCCCCTCCTACTGGATAAACGGACCAACCAATTAATGCGAGAGAATATTGAAACCTAAATTGATGACACTTTTTCTCCTGACATAATATCCTCGTATATTCTACATTCATTTCAAAATGGTGATTTTTTTGTTCCTATCTGTCTGAGCTGACCCGCATGGGGAGCATTAGCCTACAAACTTGAGCAAAACTTAGAATCAAGTTATTTCAAGTTTTTTTTCACGGATACATTCCTGGAAAAGGAATCCTATTATATAGTAGTAAGGTTTGTTAATCTGTAGCGTAAGATTTCGATAATAACTGAAGCAATTGAGTTCTCCATTCTATGGAAGCTTCACAAAGGTTTTAGGTATGGTTTTAGGCTATTTATTTAAGATAATTCTTATAATGGTTTCAGACTACTTTTCTGCTTTTCTTATCACTTCGAATACAGAGCTCCTAGATGGTAGAGGCGCAGCCGCTAGTAGTCTATGAAGAAAAAAGAAAAAAATCAAATCAAATTGTCTTAATCATCAATGATGTAAAATTACAATATTTCTATTGATCACATAGGCTTAAAAATCCCCCAAAATAATTAGAGTTGTGTTCTTTTGAAATGTAAGAGGTAGGACTCAGATCCCATCCGTCTAAAAGAACTTGAGGATATAAGATCTGTTTTTTTGAATTACCCCTATCTCAGCCTCCTGAGATTTCCCTGGGTGTGCTTACAGCAGAAACATAGGTCAGACAAAGGAGGGGGGGGGGGGGGGGCATCTAAATAACCAAAACTCCAGGGGGAAGTCCATACTTTCTTTGAAACTGTAAGAGATATAAGGACACGCTTAGTTGTTCTTTTTTTAAATTCAGGAAGATTTAAATTAATTCTACAGCAATGGCACTGTTATTTAATGTTTAAACTCCCCCCCCCCCCCAAATAAAGTTTTGTAATTTGCTTTCTTTTAAATAAATTTAAAGTTTTTATCCGGGGATATAAATATTTCAATAATTTTAATGTATTAGTGGCATTTCAGAGTTTACTTCCATTGCCATAGCCCTGAATACGTTTTTAAAATTGAAGGATGTTTTCGACATATAAGTTCAAGTTGAAGAAATTTGCACCTGAAATATCCAAAAACAAGGACAGTTTTGTTTATGAGTAGCGCAAAAATAACTAAACTTTAGATGAAATATGAACAATAAACAGTAAAAATATGTAAAAATGTATATTTTGCGCGTTGCTTCATGAGTAACCACTTAGAGACATCAGAGAGATGGAACCGAGTGAACTCTCCGATTTACATTGGTCACGAGATGGTTTTATGCTATTTTATTTTTAGATTGAAGACTTAGAATAGTTAAGTATATTTGATTACCATCCTTACAATAGATTCTAGGAACGCAGTTGCTAGTCAATTATATAGCAGCATCTAGTGCAGTATTTAGCAGCTTCTAGTACATTATATAGCAGCTGCTAGTATATTATAAAGCAGCTTTTAGTACATTTTATAGCAGATTCTAGTACATTAAATACAGCTGCTAGTACATTATATAGCAGCTGCTAGTACATTATATAGTAGCTTCTAGTAAATTATATAGCAGCTTCTAGTATATTATATAGCAGCTTCTAGTACATTATATAGCAGCCGCTAGTACAGTATATAGCAGCTTCTAGCACATTGTATAACAGCATCTAGTACATTATATAGCAGCTTTTATTACATTATATAGCAGCTTCTAGTACATTATATAGCAGCTTCTAGTACATTATATAGCAGCTTCTAGTGCAGTATATATCAGCTTCTAGTACATTATATAGCAGCATCTAGTGCAGTATATATCAGCTTCTAGTACATTATATAGTAGCTTCTAATACATTATATAGCAGCATCTAGTGCAGTATATAGTAGCTTCTGGTACATTATATAGTAGCTTCAAGTACATTATATAGCAGCATCTAGTGCAGTATATAGCAGCTTCTAGTAAATTATATAGTAGCTTCTAGTACATTATATAGCAGCTTCTAGTACATTATATAGCAGCTTCTAGTACATTATATAGCAGCTTCTAGTACATTATATAGCAGCATCTAGTGCAGTATAAATCAGCTTCTAGTACATTATAAAGCAGCTTCTAGTACATTATATAGCAGCTTCTAATACATTATATAGCAGCTTCTAGTACATTAAATAGCAGCTTCTAGTAAATTTAATAGAAGCTTCTATTACACTATATAGCAGCATCTAGTATAGTATATAGCAGCTTCTAGTACATTATATAGCAGCATCTAGTATAGTATATAGCAGCTTCTAGTGCAGTATATAGCAGCTTCTAGTACATTATATAGCAGCTTCTAGTACATTATATAGCAGCCGCTAGTACATTATATAGCAGCTGCTAGTACATTATATAGCAGCTTCTAGTACATTATATAGCAGCTTCTAGTACATTATATAGCAGCTTCTAGTACATTATATAGCAGCATCTAGTGCAGTATAAATCAGCTTCTAGTACATTATATAGCAGCTTCTAATAAATTATATAGCAGCTGAGCTGGCAAAAAGTAAAGTTTGTACATTGCTACAATGTTCACAAAACTTTTGTTGGGTAAAAATGTTGATCTTGGAAAGGGAATAATGCAAACTTTCAGCTGCGAATATTTGTCAATATCTTTTTAATATCAGTTAGACCACCCCTCCCCACCCAACCCCCAACACAGAAGGGTATGTGTGAGCTTTAGGGGGGTGAAATTTTCAACATGCTAACGAAAATTTTAGGGGAGCTTATTTGTATATTAAAGGCTATTTATTCACACATACTAGCAGCTCGTCAAAGCTTTTTAAAGCAAATTTGTAAATTGTTTTTCACAAACCCATAATTTTTTACTTTGGAAATTTAAGACATTTCTTGCTTCCCATAGCTGCGCTACTTTTGAATTCATGAAGATCTTTGATTTCGTAATCAGGGTGGTCCAAGTTTCAGTTTAAAAGGAAGAAATAAAGAATATTGCGAATCTTTTTGCATTAAAAGAATTTTTCATGTAAAGTTCAGTGAAATTTTTGCAAGAAAAATTTCCTATTTACATTTTATAGAAGGGGATAAAAGCAATGCAATATTCATCTATCAATTTGTCTTTCAATCCTCCGTACGTCTGTCTATCTATCTATTCATAAATATAACTATTTATGACTTAACTTTTCAAATTTAAAATGTGCCGCCAAAATTAACCAATTAGGTTGGTCCTTGTCTAGGTCTATCCAATAATAAGCTTGTATTTTGATAAGAAGTCACGCGATTGCTCCATTTTGGCGGGAAATTCAGAAATTTAGAGACGCGTCATCATGGTTAGACTTTTATAAAATTTATCCACTAGTGGATCACCTATAGCATCTTGAGGCGCAAATGTAATTTCTAGAACCTATCTACTAGACGATCTTATTTGATAGGGTAAAGATTGGCAATCTTTAGGATCTATGTAAACCTTCCTAAAATGAAGAAATAAAACTGTTTAGTACTTATAAAAGTCTTAAGCTTCAGACAAAAAACCTTACTATTTTATATAATAGGATGAATTTTTACCTGAGGGGGGTTACCCCTGAACATGGATCCAGGTCTGGGGAATGGGACCCTGAACTCCTCGAACCACATGGCCCGGGTCACATCGTTAGCATTGTTCAACTTGGATCCCTCAGATCTTAATTGACAAATATTATCAAGAAATAACATTATAACATTTCTCGTATTCATTCGAATCCGGTGGATAGGAACCGGTTCTCATCCATACGAAAAAACTATGTCTAGCATCGTATTATATCCAGTTTTCTACGAATATAGAAATGTACAATCATAAGATTAAAACCAGTTTTTTTAGCCGGTGCCTTTGGCACCTTGGGGCTAAAAAATTGTACATTCTATATCCGCGGAAAGCCGTTTATAATACGATGCGAGAAATAACTAATAATAGTGTAATTTGACTTGTTTGTCTGGATATCTATCAATTGTTAGTCTTGGTATCTGTCAATCAGGGTTGGGCCGGATAAAAGGTTTGGCCGGTTGTCCGGCCATTTTCAATATCCGGCCGGATAACGGACATTGAAACTATTTAATAACGGATATCCGGTAATTTGCCGGATATTGAACGTTAGCCAGATATCCGGCCGGATACCTGATATCCATCACTAGAAATCAGCCGGATAGCTGGTATGGCTAAACCCTATTGTCAACAGAGACAATACCGGATATTGAAGCTATCCGACTGATTTATAATGCCGGATATACGGATATCCGTCTGAATATCCGGAAATTTGCCGGATATCGAACGTTGGCCAGATATTAGACCGGATACCGACTATCCGGCATTAAAATAAGCCGCATATCCGGTATCTGGCCAAAAAAGTATCCAGCCCAACCCTACTGTCAATAGAGATAATTTAGAGATATAATCTCTAAATCAGCCTATAGGATAACATTTGAATAACAACCCGACCTTGGTATTGGTTAAAATTGTGTACAGATTTTGGTAAGAAATATCTTTTTTTGTCATTTTGTTCGCATAATGAGTCACATTTAAATAAAGTTTTCTTGGGTAAATTATACCAAGTAAAAATTTATTTCCTATTATAGTGTAAAGCACATTATAAAACCTGTAATAAGTTATAAAATGTTATAATAAGCTATATTGAATAGTTGAATTCATTAGGATAAAGTTATTTTTCCATAAATTATATCCTCATAAAATGTTGTCACTTGGATTGCTTAAATGCAAAAATTAACAAAGGTTTTTGTCAGCTAAGGAATCACTTTTTAAGTTGGACATTTTGGGGTGAGATGGACCATCTATATATATTATGTCTAAATATAAGGGGTGGGCTATATAATATAACGGATATTGAAAATATCCCGATATCGGATATCCGGCTGATTTCTAAGGCCGGATATAAGGTCATCCAGTAATTTGCCGGATATCGAACGTTGGCCAAATATCCTGCCGGATACCAATTATCAGGCATTATAAATCAGCCGGATAACCTGTATCCGGCCAAATAAGTATCCGGCCCAAATTACCTGTCATTGACAGAGTCGTCATGTTTGAGGACAAATCCAAGAATTTTACTACAATCAGATGCGTACTCGTATGGATGCACCTAGAAAAGAAAGTTTTATATATGTACTGAATGGACGGACGGATTAATAGATGGACGAATGAACAGATAATTAAATGATCTATCCATCTATCTATATATCTGTCTGTTTATCCATATATCTATTATCTATCAATCTGTCTAACTAATTAGCTATCCATTTATAAATCCAATAGCGGCTTCGCCCCTAGCCTCTAGGGGCTGTGCCCCAAGAGGTAATTTAAAAAAAAAAGTACTACTGGTGCTGCCAGTAGTTTTATGTGAACTAATGGGTGTCCCATCCCCCCCCAAAATAGCTTAAAACCACCACAGGACCAATAGGTATATACCCTGAAGAGTAGAATCCGATCGGTTCAGTGGTTACATCTTAAGGGACGGACAGACAGACGGATACCCATCAAGCTACTTTGTATTACAGATATATCTATCCATTTTTCTATCTATCTGTCTATCTTCTATCCATGTATAAATCTATATATCTATCCATCTTTTTATCTATCTGTCTATCTTCTATCCATATATAAATCTATTTATCTATACATCTTTCTACCTATCTTTCTATCTTAAGTCCAGATATAAATACATTACATATACTGTTCAAAGTTAAAGCTCACAGTATACATTAAGAGATATAAGTTTTCCGGAATTGTAATGTAGGGAGTAGATTTGAAATCTGCATCAAATTTTAAGGATTTTTTTTATAAAATTCGTTTTTTGTATAATTCTTTATCTAAAAGCGGAAATACAAATTAAGTTAATTAATTTTGGCATCTGTGATTGGTGGATTTAAAAAATCTGCGCTCTGATTGGATGTCGTACATTATTCAACCAATTAGAGCGCAGGTAGTTTAAAATCCACCTATCCTATTGGTCAAAATTAATTAACTTAAAATGTATTTTCGCTTTTAGATAAAGAATTTTACAAAAAACGAATTTTATAAAAAATCCTTAAAATTTGATGCAGATTTCAAATCTACTCCCTACATTAAAATTCCGGAAAACTTATATCTCTTAGTATACATATACTGTTCAAAGTTATAGCTCACAGTATACATATACTGTTCAAAGTTATAGCTCACAGTATACATATACTGTTCATAGTTATAGCACACAGTATACATATACTGTTCAAAGTTATAGCTCACAGTATACATATACTGTTCATAGTTATAGCACACAGTATACATATACTGTTCAAAGTTATAGCTCACAGTATACATATACTGTTCAAAGTTATAGCTCACAGTATACATATACTGTTCAAAGTGCACTTCTTTCCAACTTTAAGAAAATTAATACCAGGAATATAGGAGAAAATACATTGCCAGGATTGATTAGCCACTGGGGTAGCCAGTCTAACCAACAATTCTACAAAAAAAAACACGAAACCTTATTGAGTATCTGGTGGTATATTTTGTTTTTATCATGTAAGTGAAGAGGAGTGGGAAAGAAGGGTAGGAAAAGGGGAAGAGGTTTGTTGGGAAATTTTCCTTTAGAGTTGTTTGTCAGAATATCATTCCCTTGTCCCTGGATTAGCCAAGACTAGTTTCTTAGACTCCTGGAGTATGCCAAGACACCGTTGTATAGCCACTAACTAACACAACTCAAACTCTCGCCGAGTATGGCAGGTGTCCCAGATTAAGTCACCATAATGAATTACGCTCTCCTTAGAGGAGCCTGGGATTAAGGGATGTATTGGTATTATACACTTGATTATTAGGCATCCGAACTACCCAATAATATCTCTTTTACTGCAACTAGAGGGAGGTTGCGTGAATTATTGGAGAATTTGAGACAACATGTTGTGATAGCAACATGGTTTGATTTGTACTTTAGTTCTCTACCGTAACTAAGTGCTTTACATAGCTACGGTGCCCCATTACATTACATTACCCTAATTAAAGAATGTTTTTTCAATTGCTTAAAAATGTCAATTTAAAACTACAGAAAAATACTTTTCAACAAATGCATTATCCCTAGATTTTCTGAATCGGATTATAGCTCAAGTGGTGAACCATTCTCTTTACTTATTTATAATACAAAGTAGCTTGAATTTGTCTGTCCGTCCGTCCGTCTGTCTGTCTGTCCGTCCCTTAAGATCTCGGTAACCACTGAACCGATTTGATTATACTCTTCAGGGAATATACCTACTGGTCCTGTGGTGGTTTTAGGCTATTTTCTTGGGGGGTAGGACACCCTCAACAACCCCAAAAACAAAAAATCCCCCCCCAATTTTTTTAAGCAGATAATTTTAAATTAGTGGTTGCATCACCAGAGGCACTTAATTTTTTTTTTAATTACGTCTTGGGGCAGAGCCCCTAGAGGCTACGGGCGAAACCGCTAGTTTATTTAATAAGAAAAACAAAATACAATATTGATGCTACCTTTGCTCAAACTATAAAATACACTAGTCCCCAATGTTTTATAATAACGTTTTCTTATTCAATTGCTGAACAATTTTGGGGACTTAAGTAAATTTTTATTGGTTGGTTAATTAAATTGCACGTTCGAACGATTCAACCATTAAATTTAATCTATAGAATGGGTAATTTTGTGAATCATCATTATGTATGTAAATTTTTTGGCCATTGTCTTATGCCTTTAGATCTCTGCTTTTTTGGTGACAAATACCCAATAACGAATAAACTTAACTTATCCACAATTTAAAATATAATTTCTGTAATTATAACCACAAAAAAACAAAAAAATTCTAAATTGTAACTTCCTTAAAATTTTAGGAGTGGTAATTATATTTCTCGTATTTATTCAAATCTGGTGGATAGGAACCGGTTCTCATCCATACAAAAAAACTATGTCTAGCATTGTATTATATCCAGCTTTCTACGAATAGAAAATGTACATTCTATATCTGCGGAAAGCGGTTTATAATACGATGAAAGAAATAACTATTCCCGTATTGCCTCGAAACTAATTAATGTTCAGTGGATTAAAATTGGTTCTCAGCCATACTGAAAAATCATGTCTAGCATTGTATTATGTCCAGTTTCCTATGAATATAAAAATTATTTAGCCCATGCCTTCAGGTAAAAAAAACTGGTTTTAATGTTATAATTGTACATTTTATTACTGCGAAAAGCTGTTTATGATACGATGCAAAAAATAACTATTAATATTTACTTTTTTTTGTGCGCACTAGTTATAACAAAAAAAAAAAAAAAAAAATTATATTTTTTTCACCTGTTGTACAAAATTGTCCAAATTTTAACATTTCAGTAAATTGAAAGTATCACCACAAAAACGTGGTATGAGTATGCTACAAATTAACAAAATAAAACTTTTACATTGCAGAAAACTTTTTAATATATTCATTGTAATAGAAGGGAAAAAAATAAATTTTTCTAAATAAGTATAATTTAAAAAATTTTGGATAATAGAAAGAAAACGAAGTAGCGATTTGCGTCGTATTTTCACAGTAGCGTTGATAGGTTATTTTAGTTTAAATTAGGAAATTGTAAATGATTGCCCCTCAGGGTTAGGAAATAAGTCCCCGCAGGGTTAGAGCCCCCCGCAGGGCCTAGAAATAGGAGAAAATCTACTGTGGAAATACGAGAAACCCAATACTTTGTTTTCCTTCCATGATCCGAAATTTCAGAAATATCTCGTATGTACACATATTTGAATATTTGAAATCTCAGAAACCACTGGACCAATTGGTAAACAATTTAATAAAATCTCCTCTGCCTATAATCAAATAAAGAAAAAATCGCTTCCAAACAAGTGTATTATGATATACTAGCGTTTAATTTTTTGGAGGGGTGATGTAATTTTTTTTTAGGGGCGATTTCTCTTGGGAGGGTATTAGAACCCTCCCCTAAAATAGTTATAAACCTTCCCGGGACCTATAAGAAGCTACCCTGTTAAGGAGAACTAGATCGGTTCAAATGTTAACGAGATCTTTTGGAAAAAACAAACAAACAGAAAGACAGACAGAGCTACTTTGTATTACAGATATTTGGAAAATTTAGATATTATTTTGTAGGACCACTGAGTGGAGAGAATGAAGAGAAAACTAACAACTATCAAAGATATAAAACCCCAGGGAATTATTAACTTTATATATCTATCTATCTATCTATCTATCTATCTATCTACCTATCTATCTATCTATCTATCTATCTATCTATCTACCTATCTATCTATCTATCTATCTATCTACCTATCTATCTATCTATCTATCTATCTATCTATCTATCTATCTATCTATCTATCTATCTATCTATCTATCTATCTATCTATCTCTGTACCTGGTGAGCATGCCAGACAATGTCTATATCATAGCAGGGGACAAGAAAGGTTTTTGGATTCTTTTTCTTCAACCTGAATTAATAACAGGCAAGTGTAACAACATACATGAAAGCGAAGCGGTAAGACAAACGAAAACTTGTAGAGTGTCAGAATAAGCAGAATAAGAATATAAATTTATAAAATTGTAAGCAAATTTGTTGTAAAAGTGCTTAAATACAGGATACTATTTAAGGACAAACATACATATTAGGACTTGATTGTAAAAATGCTTTGCTTATCACATTGTAATTTGTTGTATTAGGAATCAGTATTCCAATAATCAGATAAATAGGATAATCATATCATATAAAAATATGTTGACCCTAATTATATGAAATTTTTCTCCAATTTGGCCCAATATATTTAACAACTAGCTGCTTCGCCCCTAGCCTCTAGGGACTTCGCCCTATGAAGTCAACCCTCCAAAATAGAAATATTTAAAAAAGTTATTCTTTGTTTAATTACTCTGTGGTAAAATTAAACCTAGGTTGTGCGCTGTATGCACAAAAATTTCAATTCGTAAAAATTAAACCCAGGTTGTTCGCATACAATAAATTAAAATCTGTAAAAAAAAATATTTTTTTTGGGGAGGATTCATGGGGGCTTCGGCCCATGGTGCAGTGTGGTCCCCCCCTTTGTTTACAAAAATAAAAAAAAATATGAATTTTGGAAGTGGGGAATTTTTTTTATTTTTAGGGGAGTTGGAGTGTCCCACCTCCAAGATAATAGCTTAAAACCACCAGAGGACCAGTATATATATTCCCAGAAGGGTAGAGCCCAATTTGGTCAGCAGTTACAGAGATTTAAAAAAAAATTTAAATAAATTTTTGTTGGGGGGTGTTTTTTTTTAGTTTTTTGGTAGGTTGGGGGTGTCCCAACCCCCAAGAAAATAGCCTAAAACCACTAAAGGACCGGTAGGTATATTCCCTGAAGAGTAGAATCCGATCGCTTCAGTGGTTACCGAGATCTTAAGGGACGGACAGACATCAAGCTACTTGTATTTATAGTCTTAAAATAATTTTAACACCTACATGTACACAAAATAAATTGTTATAATCAAAAAAGTTTTAGAATATAAACCAATAAAAAATTTGTCTTTTAACATGTAAAGAAATTTGCTTTAATTTTCCCCATTTTCATGATAGCGAAATCACACTACATTTTATTTTAATCGTTAATAGTGGCGTTTTGTGGCACTTGATGGGAGGTGGGGGAGATTAATTTGACCCTCTAATTTTTATAATAGCGATGATTAAGGTTCCCTCCCAAAATAGATCAAAATTTTCCCACGAACTGTAGTAAGGTTTACTATAAAGGAGAACCATATCGGTTCAGCGGTTAGCGAGATTTTAATAGGCTATTTGACTGCACTGCACGTTAGAGGTAAATGGCTAGGTACTCTACATATGGTTGTTTAAATCCTTGTTTTTATAAATTCCCTCTTAATATTGCATGCCATTCAGTGAAATGTAAAACATAATTAGATAATTTATAATTTTCCAGGCCACAGCTTAATGTTGATTGCTTGGTTTATTAACTAATTTAGGCTGAAGTGGGTGGCAAGGCAATAGGCTTTTTATCACACTAGTCCCCAAAGTTTTTGATAATGTTTTCTCATAACAACTTTGGGGACTTATGAATTGGTTGATTAATCTAATTGAGTATTCAAACATTTCAACCAATAATTGTAATCTAGAGAAGAGGTAATTTTGTGTATAATCATTGGGGAATGGGATGAACATCATTTTATCGGTCATTGTCTTATCCTTTTAGATCCCTGGTGGCTAAATCTGAAATCAACAATCTCGGATTTCGAATGATAGTTCTAGCGTCATGGCATTCCTCCAGTAATTTTTATCTTTGTATTAACTGAAATAGCAGCTGTAAACATCATTTTTATGATATCTGACGTACAAAAAGATAGTCAGACAGAAAGACGTGCTGACAGACAGACAGACAGACAAACAGACAGGCAAACAGACAGACAGACAGACAAACAAACAGACAGACAGACAGACAAACATATATAGAAACAGACAGACAAACAGACAGACAGACAAATAGACAGATAAACAGACAGACAATCAGACAGAAAATAGACTGACAGACAGACAGGCAGACCAACAGACAAACAGACAGACAAACAGATAGACAAACAAATAGACAAACAGACAGACAAACAGACAGGCAGACAAATAGACAGACAGACAATCAGGCAGAAAAATAGACAGACAAACAGACAGACAGACAGACAGACAGGCAGACAGGCAGACAAACAGACAGACAAACAGACAGACAAACAGACAGACAGACAGACAGACAGACAGGCAGACAAACAGACAGAAAAACAGACACACATCAAACTACTTTGAATAATAAAATATTTACCTTAGAAACATCTTATATCTTCTTAAACTATGGACATGGAAATCTTTATCTGAGTAGTGGGGCAAGGAAACCTGAAAATAAATATTTCATTTTTTAGATGCAAAACTACTCTACTTTATTATTTTTTTTTTATTATTTTAAGGGCGACTGATACCCAAGGTTCATGTAGTCCAAAACTGTTCATAAGTTTTAAAATTACAAATGCATATAACAACAGCTTCCAAAAGTTGAATTTTTATAAAAATTTTGTGGTTTTTACATTTTAGTAAATAAACAGATTATTTGTACACCGTGTTAGGTTGGTTATAATGTGAGTTCAGTCGCTATTTATAGTTATCAAAAAAATACCCTGCCTACTTGGTCCAAACTTTTTTTATTAAACCATAGACCTTCTAGGGGTGTGGGAAAAGGGGGTGACTATCAACCCACAACCTTTGTAACCCTTCCTCAAAATAAAAAGCTTGGGTGTCCCTGCATGAAGTGCAATATCCTTTTCTCGTATCCTATAGATTGATAGTCTTTAAGTTATGGGCTGCGCGCATGGACGAACGCACGGACAGACTATCTAAATATAGAGAGCAGCTGCACTTAAAGAATTATTATTTTTACCCAGGGACAAAGGAAGTTGATTCTAACAAACAATTCCAAGTGAAAATTTTCTTACAACCCTTTTTCTTTATTTCTATCCCTCCCCCTCTTACCCACTTCCCTTCACTTACATCAAAATACAAATTTTACGCCAACAAACTCTTAGTTTTCGGCAATTTTAAATTTCAAATTAAATGGTTTAATCATAGCCCCTGATTTTTACCTGATAGAAGAAAAGTTTTTGCCTGGAGGCGGCCTCCAGAATGTTGTACCCAATCTTACTCTCAACATCTGTAGGCTTGTCTGTAAAAAAAAACAAGGATAAAAACATCCATAAAAGCGAAGCTCTGAAACGGTAGGACAAACGAATATTAACACTTGTAGAGTGTCAGAACTGTATATAAATGTCGAAGCAAAATTATAAGTAAATTTGTTGAAAAACTGCAAAGATACAGGATAATGTTTAAGGACATACTTACATGTTTAGTACTTGATTATAGAGATGCTTCGCTTTTAGCATTGTACTTTGTTGTCCTAGGAATCAGTATTCAAAAAATCAGATTAAACGGATTATTTATCACATAAAAATTTGTTGTTAAAAAAAGCTGAAAATCAACATGTTTAAAATGAACGTACGGACATTCAGGTTCGTAGCTATGCTTTTAAAATCGTACCTTACTACTAAACGAATCTAACCTTACCTAATTCTAATCCAACAAAGTTTACTAAATTTTTATCCTTAAATCTACACGGTATTATTTTTATTAAATGAATATGTTAGGGTAACATGTTTGGCACTTTCGACATAAGTATATAGCCATACAAGATGCGTAGATTTCATATCTGTCAACCAGAAAATCCAATGAAATTTATTTTTTGAGAAAATTTAATTCAAAATTTTGAACAATTTTGCTTTTATAAAGTTTTCATAAAATCACTCCTGAAGGAGGTTAATCAATGGCCATTTTTATCAGTTGCTTTGCTAAGGTCACGTAAATTCAGCCGTAAATAAATCATATATGTGGTTTTATGAAAGACTTAATGAAAGCAAAGTTGTAAAGAATTTAAAAATATAAATATTTGTTTTTCTTATCATGCATGAGTGAAAGCTCTTAGTTGGTGAAATTCGAACTTGAAATTTTCAAACTTAAATTTTTCAAAAATTAGGTTTAGTTGATTTTAAAATTAGCAAAGGGCGTTATTAGACGTACTTACTGATACAATTGCAAAGTCAGTTATGCCTAACACTAAAATAAACTTTTTTCATCTGGTCCCCCCCCCCCCTTCTAGAGTGTCTGTCTAGTTATCATTACTATTGAGCAAGCATTTCAACTGCCCATTGTCGTATCCCGGTATAAGTCCACAAACAAAACCCAAATTGCGAACAATTAAAGTTTTTGCTACATCATGAACAAGGAGGTGGCTTTACAATTCAGCAGTTTAATTAAAGTAGCAATAGTCATGAACTTGGTTCCTATTTAATTTTTCCTTTGAAAAGAACTAAATTATAACACAGTTCGTTACTGGAAAAAATGTAGTTGGAATTTCCTTTCTTACTGACATCTAGCTAAACAAGATGCTTATAGTTTTAATTCTGGCAACTAGAAAGGGGACAATGGATCGAATATTCAATTATTAGGGGTCTCAAAGCTTGGGGACCTCCCCAAAGTGTTCGCGAAGGATTTAGCAAGATTTTGGGGACCCGAGCATTTGCTGCTGAAAATCAATAAAAAAAAAGTATCACAATTTTTAGCAGACAAATTAAATATATGGAATAAAATTATTTCGGCTGATTTTCACAATTATTTTTTTTCTCAAAGATCTGTCATTTCATGGATAGAAACTCTACTGTGATATTTGTGTAATAAATAATTAAAGCCCTATATTGAAAAATTATTGTTTCTTGAATTTTGTAAGTAGTTTGTAATATAACTAGCGGATACGCCCCCTAGAAGCCTCTAGGGGCACTTAAGGTATGAACAAGTTGTAAAGGCGATTAATTACAGAATTACAACATTGTGATCTACTGGCAACACCAAGAACACTTTACTATGTTCTTTATTTTTTTTTTTTTTTGATAAATCTGGTTTTCATTGCCTTTCAGCAAAAGCTCTTAAATTGAATTAATTGTCAATTGTCTCCCCCTTACTCCCTGACTAGAAATACAGAAGAACCTCCATTTTTGAGAAAAGTTCCATTTTAATCTAAAGCGACGGCAATCTTGAAATTTTGAAATTGTGTAAATGTGCGCCAATGATTTCTTTTTTTGTATGCTTTTCTTAAAATGAAAAAAAAACTTTCTGTTCTATATAAAGATCAAGATCGTTGAAATTTGTTGATTAAAAAACCTTGCCATTTAAGAGATCTTTTTAGACGAACAAACTTTTCTTTCATAATGTCATTTGATTAATAATGTTCATACACAGATTTCGCTTCTTTTTTTTATAGCTATTTTTGTTGTTTTTAATGATAAACCACCTAGCAAATGGAAAAAGGGAAGAAACCTTTTATAAAAACTATACATCATTTCATGATAAATGGACTTAAAAGAAAATTATTTCATATTTTACTCAAAATAATTTATTAAAAAGTATTGTGAACATTTTTTCACCAAAGATATACTAATAAATAAGGTAAAAAAACTTTTAACAGGATTTTTAGCCCGCGCCTCCGGCATCTCGAGGCTAAAAATCTGGTTTTAATCTTATAATTGTACATTTAATATCCATGGAAAGCTGTTTATAATACGATGCGGGAAATAACTATACTTTCACGAAAGAACGGACATTCCCAATTTAGAGTACCAACAAAAAAATATCATAATATGTAAATAAAAATCATAAATTAGTTTCATTTGATAATTTATTACTTCAAAACCAGAAATGAGCTCTATATTATCAGGGCGGGAGGGGATATTACACTAGTCCATAAAGTTTTATAATAGCGTTTTCTTATTCGTAGGCTTTAAAACTTTGGGGACTTATTATTAAATTTTGATTGTTTTATTAAGCTTAGTTTTTAAACCACTAATTGTAATAATCTACAGAAGGGGTAATTTTGTGAAACATCATGTGGATATACATCAATTCATCGGCCATTGTCTTATCCCTTTAGATCCCTGATATATTATACGTCCAATACACATCATACGTACAATAGGGGGTAGATAAAGGGGTGATTGCTCCCCCCACCCCAAAAATTTTCATTACCCTATTGAGATTTTTATGCACTTCAAAAAAGCTTGGACGTCCTTGTTATACATACATGCTATTCAAGTATAAGAAAAGTAACTGTAAATTGTAATGAGCTGCGCCTCTTTTTGGCCAAGGCACCCCCCCCTGTGACACCAAGTGCATCCACTCGTTGTCAGTAAAGTGATAGGTTTGAATCTTGGTCCGAATCCACATCATATTTAAAGACGATAAAAATTGTTTCTATACTACTGCTATGTCAGGTGCGCGGCCCAAATATTTATAGTAGGAGGATTACGTTGGCTAAAAACAGGCGCAAGATCTGCGCAACTATAATAAGATCTCGTAGTTTATCCAGTCGCGCTGTTTACGGCTATCCAAACCTTAAGCAATATCCCTACCTTGTGAGAAAACATTGTCTACTTGAAAGGGAACGTCTGGGTACATTTCCTCCCATACAAGCCTGCTCTTCTCCCTAAAAGTTTAATAACAAGGATAACAACAACCATTAATAGTGAATCACATGGAATTCATAGAATTAACAAACGGGTAAATTGAGTTTTAAAGCAGATGTTCAGTTGTGAAGAAAATTAGGAGAGATAATGTGCAAAAACTCAAATATAATCACGAAACCTTAAAAGATAAGCATGACCGACCGATAGACGGACAAAATAATATATAGACTAGATGTGCTTATGTCATTACTAGCGACTACGCCCCTAGAAGCCTCTAGGGGCACTTAAGTTATGAGGGAGAAAAGTCTAACTCATCCTATTTTAAATTTAAGTTTCAAAAGAGTAAAGAAATATTTTTTTTGGGGGGGAGGGGGGTGAAGACACCCTCCCCAAAAATAGTTTGAAACCTTCCCAGGACCTGTAAAAAGCTTCACTGTAGGGGAGAACATTATCGGTTCAGCGGTTAGCGAGATCTTTCGGGACAGACAAAAAAAGCTTACTACTTTATATAATAGGATATTCAATATTTCGGATCAATAACATCCAAGAAAATCACATTTTCCCCATAGCGCTACATACTAATTGCCAGACTGACTGACCGACAGACAATATAGTGAATCAAAGATTAGGTAAAGGGGTATTTAGGGGAAGATATAATTACAGTGTAAAAATTACAATACTTTTTAAGTTGCTAATCTAGGGGCTTCTGGATGGTTTTATTTTATGTTCAGGGGACATTGTACAGTAAGAGATATAAGTTTTCCGGAATTGTAATGTAGGGAGTAGATTTGAAATCTGCATCAAATTTTAAGGATTTTTTATAAAATTCGTTTTTTGTATAATTCTTTATCTAAAAGCGGAAATACAAATTAAGTTAATTAATTTTGGCATCTGTGATTGGTGGATTTAAAAAATCTGCGCTCTGATTGGATGTCGTACATCATTCAACCAATTAGAGCGCATGTAGTTTAAAATCCACCTATCCTATTGGTCAAAATTAATTAACTTAAAATGTATTTTCGCTTTTAGATAAAGAATTTTACAAAAAACGAATTTTATAAAAAATCCTTAAAATTTGATGCAGATTTCAAATCTACTCCCTACATTAAAATTCCGGAAAACTTATATCTCTTATTGTACAGGGGTATCAGGAACATGCAAATATACACAAATTGATATTTATCGCATCGTATTATAGAAATCTTTTCGCTGATATTAAAAAAAATAAAGATTAAAGCCAATTTTGTTTGCCCCGAAGGGCCAAAGGTCCGGGATAACAAAACTGGTAATAATTTTATAGTTTTTAGTTTAATATTCGATGAAAATTGTTTATTATTCGATGCTGATGCTGTACATGATTTCCGTAAGGCTGAGAACCAGTTCTAATCCTGGGGATATTAATCGGTATCGCAGTAATACTGGAAAATGATTTTTACCTCAATATTTCTAATTCGGCTTTTGGTCTGAGTTTGTGCGCAATTATTCTTCCACATACAGCCTCGCAGTCAATCCTAGGTATTTAAGAGTCAGAAGAATCTTCATTTAATATTTCAGAAGACTATATTAAATAGCAGCTGTGTGAATCTTAAGTTTCACAAAAAAATTATCAGGTCTGATTTCATGGCGTTAAAGATAGACAGACGGACAGACATAGTAAATGTTGATTAAAGAGAGAATCTTGTATTAAATTTCAGACGCATATCAGCAGTATAAAACATATTAAATCCTATATTTCACTCACCAAATAACTATTTTGACAGACGGACGGACGTACATACATAAAAAAAGACACCATTTTTTGAGTAACTTTATAAAAATATGAACAAGCAGTTTGACATGAGCAGTGCATTTGATTAGGCTTTTCTTCAATATAACCAGGCAAAATTACCCCTTCTGTTGATAACTTTTAGTGGTTGAAATGTTAAGACACTCAACTTAATGAACCAACAAATTAATAAAATTCCCCAGTGCTGTTAAGCCAACAAATAAAAATACATTACCATAAAACTTTGGGTACTAGTGTAATAAACATAAACAGCCTAATTTCCTCTCCCTCCATCAGATATTGGACTGGATATTATACTGGTACTCAAAGTTTTATAAACGTGTTCTCTCATTCGTATATTTTAGTCACTTTTAATCAATCTTGATTGGTTGGTTAAAACTAGATGTGTCCAATAGGATATATAAGTTGGAAGGAATTTTAATGTCAGGGGGAAATTTGAAAACTGCATCAAATTTTAAGGATTTTTTATAAAATTCGTTTTTTGTATAATTCTTTATCTAAAAGCGGAAATACAGTTTAAGTTGATTAATTTTGACATCTGTGATTGGTGGATTGAAAACTAACTGCGCTCTGATTGGAGAAGCTTAAGTGGCGTACATCATTCACCCAAATAGAGCGCAGGTAGTTGCTAATCCACCTATCCTATTGGTCAAAATTAATTAACTTAAATTGTATTTCCGCTTTTAGATAAAGAATTATACAAAAAACGAATTTTATAAAAAAAATCCTTAAAATTTGATGCAGATTTCAAATCTCTCCCTAACATTAAAATTCCTTCCAACTTATATATCCTAATGTCCAATTAATATAATTTTCAGGAGGGGTATTTGTTTACAGGAAATCAACTCCTTATAAACAATTTGATCATAAAAAAGATTTTTAATAAACAATGAGTTTTAATCATTAATGTGATTTATAAAATTAAATTATTATCTAAAATGCATAGCAAAGATTTTTTTATAAATTCTAGATAACTTTAATGAGCTGCATGTAGAATGTAATTCAAAGTTTTAACAAAATGTCAATTGAATATTTTAGAAATTGTTTCTTTAAGTCATTTAACTTTTCTAATTAAAATTAATTAAAAGAATTGATTAAAACTCGACAAAGGGAAATTCAATCTTTTGATATTAATTTCTTATTTAAGTTACTTTTTCTAAATTTATTATTTTAGATCATTAATAATAGTTCTTATTATTCATATTTAATTTTAGCCTAAGACATATAGACAGATATAATATATAATAAACAGTTTCAATTTAATGTGTGTAGAAAAACCAAAACCCAAAAAAAGTTTAATTTTGAACAAATAAAAAAAGCACAAAGCAATAATACAAATGTGCTCGTCTGTCTGTACTTCCCTCCATTTAAAGTAGAACGATGTATGTCCGTCTGAAGCTTAAGATCTCCGTAACCGCTGAACCGATTGGGTTTATTCATCAGGGAATATAATACTACTGGTCCTCTGGTGGTTTTAGGCTTTTTTGTCTGGGGATGGAACACCCCAAAAATACCCCCCCCCCCAATAAAAAAAAAATCCCAAAAAATAGGTACCTAATTTTTAGCACCTAGAGGCTAGGGGCGATGCCGCTAGTATGACACAAATCAATATTAAGTTAGGCTTCCATACATCCCTCTTAAAAATTTATATTTTTTCCTCTACCCCCAACCTAAAATGGCAAATTTACCCCAAACTTTTTCGGTGTGGGGGGGGGGGGGGAAGGGGGGTGTTATTATTCTCTATGTGGTAAAATTATTTCCATTCTAACATTTTTTACCTCCCCACCCCCCAAAAAAATACTTTTGAAAAGTATCTATTTTGCAAATACTTTTGCTGCATTGATTCAACACTAAAAAGAACAAACAAAAAGTTTACAAAAATGTATGTATTTTAAGTTACTAAAAGAACTTAAAAACATTATACAAACAATAGAAACAAGGATGACAATCAGCAAAATAGAGCAGATTTGATTCTGCTTTTATATAAATTGTTTATTTTCCTATTATTATACAATTAAAGTAATCTTATTTTCCCACAATTTAGACATACAAAGTTGGCTATATAGTAGCTTTGTTACTATAATCGATATATAATTTCTTGGATGCTGAACCAGATTTTCATGTACTCTAATAAAGTTATATTTCAAGCTGGCTAAAATAACGATACCTCCCCATCCACCCCCTTTCCCCCCCATTTCCCTATCCTTCTGGATGAACGAACTAAACAAAAGCAACGTGAATTGACGACAAATTTTCTCCTGTCAATATATCCACTTATTCTATATCCGTTGTTACAAAATGATCTGCTTGAACACCTCCGTCTGTTTCTAATAATCTTAAACCAAAACTATTTCTGTATTTTTAGCTTATATTACAAACACATAGCTTAAGCCAGGTACTGGTTGTTTGGGTCGTTGTGTGTCCTTGTCAGAGACAAAAAGAAGACGAAGAAAGTCCCTCAATGACGTCATAAAAATGAGGGATGTGGAGAGGAGGAGTATCATAGAAAACCCTTAAAAAAGATATGGATAATCCCTCGTTTTTATGACGTAATATGTTGATTTTTTGATGGATTTTCTTCGTTTTCGACAAAAAAACATAAAAAAAACTGTCGAATGGTAAACTTGACTTAATAGACAAATCCCCTTTGATTGTATGACCTTTGCCTAAAGGTATTAATAAAACCTGTTTATGTGTAAAGGCATTCCTCAATTTTACTATAATCTTCTGATATAACAGCCGAAGGTACCATCTATAACGTCACAAAAAAAGGTTAATCTGAGCTAAGATTCGAACCCATTACCTTCTAAATAACTAAAGAACAAGATACATATATTGGGTTTGGCCGAATATCCGGTTTTGCCTTTCGGATACCGGATATTGAAACTATATATCGAATATCGATCGTTGAACAGATATCCGGCCGGAACCGGATATCTGGTATCCGACCCAACCCTAGATACATAAGCCTTTGTTTTATGCTATTGTATGACATTACCTGTAAGAAACTGGAGCCAATAGATGTACATGCCACACCCAATGGATATCTGTACAAATTTTAACATTTTTGATATCTACAATAAGAGATATAAGTTTTCCGGAATTTTAATGTAGGGAGTAGATTTGAAATCTGCATCAAATTTTAAGGATTTTTTATAAAATTCGTTTTTTGTAAAATTCTTTATCTAAAAGCGAAAATACATTTTAAGTTAATTAATTTTGACCAATAGGATAGGTGGATTTTAAACTACCTGCGCTCTAATTGGTTGAATGATGTACGACATCCAATCAGAGCGCAGATTTTTTAAATCCACCAATCACAGATGCCAAAATTAATTAACTTAATTTGTATTTCCGCTTTTAGATAAAGAATTATACAAAAAACGAATTTTATAAAAAATCCTTAAAATTTGATGCAGATTTCAAATCTACTCCCTACATTAAAATTCCGGAAAACTTATATCTCTTAATCTACAATTTGATTTAATTGTCTATAATTTAAATTATTAATGGACCTCCGAAACTAATAATCTTGGTGAATTATTTGCCGCGTATAATTTTTAAAATCAAATGTATGTGCATATGCATCTTGTTAAAACACGAATCTTGACGATAGACTGACAGAAAAATACTATTAGATGCGTAGCTTTGCAAATGAAATATTAAACAAAACACTATTTTGAACTTGAAGATTCTTCTTAAAAAAGGTTAAAACTAAATTTCCTATGGGAGGAACAAATTCCAAATCTGTAGCTTGTGTTTTTGAATGGGCAGACACCAATGGCAGCCAGTATTTCTCATACCTAGATAGATAGTTAGATAGATAGTTGGTAGATAAGTGATTTATAGATATGTAAATTCGACATCAAAGGTAGCCAGTATTTATCATACCTAGATAGATAATGAGATAGATAGTTGCTACTTAGATGATTTATAGATACCAATGGTAGCCAGTATTTCTCATACCTAGATAGATAATTAGATAGATAGTTCAAAGATTGATTAGGGGTTTTAAGGCCTTATTTCTGCGGGAAATGGGTAGAAATATAAAGTAAACATAATACATAAAGTTAGAAAATATAAAGATATATAAGAACTAAATAGATAGGCAGTTAGGTATATTGATAATTAAATAAACATGTAGATTTCAAGGTGAATCAAATATAAAATTGATAAATAAGTCTTATTTTTCTATGATTTATAAAAGCTATATTTCTTATGAAAAGATAATGTTAATGCATAATTCCATACATGAATATGATTTCTTTAATTAATTACATTAGATTTACATACACAAGTAGGGACATAGCACTTTATAGTTATGCCTAAGCACTAGGATATATAAGTTGGAAGGAATTTTAATGTTAGGGGGAGATTTGAAATCTGCTTCAAATTTTAAGGATTTTTTTTTATAAAATTCGTTTTTTGTTTAATTCTTTATCTAAAAGCGGAAATACAATTTAAGTTAATTAATTTTGACATCTGTGATTGGTGGATTGAACTATCTGCACTCTGATTGGAGAAGCTTAAGTGTCTTGCATCATTCACCCAATTAGAGCGCATGTAGTTTCTAATCCACCTATCCTATTGGTCAAAATTAATTAACTTAAATTGTATTTCCGCTTTTAGATAAAGAATTATACAAAAAAACAAATTTTATAAAGAAATCCTTAAAATTTGATGCAGATTTCAAATCTCCCCCTAACATTAAAATTCCTTCTAACTAATATATCCTACTAAGCACTAAGCACAACATCCAAAAAATCAAAGCTCTAACGTGTAAAGTTTCAGAACATAATAAGCAGAATTACTTAAAAGTATAAAAAAATTTATATAAATTTCTTGCCAAAATTGTATAAATACATGATACCATTTAAGAATATACTTTCATTTTTAGAACTTGACTGTAGAAATGCATAGCATAAAATATTGTATCTTTTTGTACTAGGAATCATTCTTTCAAAAATAAAATTGTTGTCAAAAAAGTTGAAAATCAGCATGTTTTAAAATGGACGTAGCCTGTTACAGGAATCATCATGCAAAGTTTGAAAATGTATTTGAGTAAAGAAATATTTTTTCCTTTTAATCCTAGGTTTTAATAGAATATGGTACATGTGTATAAGATATATAAGATGGAAAGAATTTTAATGTTAGGGGGAGATTTGAAATCTGCATCAAATTTTAAGAATTTTTTTTTATAAAATTCGTTTTTTGTTTAATTCTTTATCTAAAAGCGGAAATACAATTTAGGTTAATTAATTTTGACATCTGTGATTGGTGGATTGAAAAATATCTGCACTCTGATTAAGAAGCTTAAGTGCATCATTCACCCAATTAGAGCGCATGTAGTTTCTAATCCACCTATCCTATTGGTCAAAATTATTTAACTTAAATTGTATTTCCGCTTTTAGATAAAGAATTATACAAAAAATGAATTTTATGAAAAATCCTTAAAATTTGATGCAGATTTTAAATCTCCCCCTAACATTAAAATTCCTTCTAACTAATATATCCTACTAAGCACTAAGCACAACATCCAAAAAATCAAAGCTCTAACGTGTAAAGTTTCAGAACATAATAAGCAGAATTACTTAAAAGTATGAAAAAATGTATATAAATTTCTTGTCAAAATTGTGTAAATACATGATACCGTTTAAGAATATACTTTCAATTTTAGAACTTGACTGTAGAGATGCAAAGCATAAAATATTGGTAAAAAATTTCCCTCTAATAATTAAATTGTTGCACTCCTTTTCTTTTTGCTAAAACTTATTTGATATAATTTTAGCAACTTAAATATCACAGTAATCAAATAACTATAAATTATTATCTCTATCATTATTGTTGATAGTTCCATAGGCTTCACTATTATAATAAATATATAAAGAGGAGGTATTTCTTATTTTTCTGTTATGTCTGGTCTGCCAGGAAGGGAGGGAATAGTAGTTTATCTATTGCACCAGTCCCCAAAGTTTTATACTAATGCTTTCTTATTCATTAGCTTAACAACTTTGAGGATTTTTATTCTATTTTGATGGTTGGTTCATTCATTTAAATGTCTAAAAGTTTCAACTACTAATTATAATCTACATAGGCATAATTTTGTATGTCATCATTGGGTAGGTATATCAATTTATCGACCATTGTCTTATCCCTTTAGATCCCTGTTGGTCTGCCTGGGATTCTCTGATGCCAAATATTCATTTCCTGTCTTCTATCCATATTCTTGACTTGACAGCAACTGGAACATGGACAAGGGATAGGCAACGCTCCTTAAACGGCGATCCTTTGTTTTTTTTTCACATTAGCTTTTCTACCATTTCTAGCCCCTGCCTGGGGCTCTAATCCTGCGGGGCCAATTGCCTAACCCTGTGTGGCAATCACCTAACCCAATATAACCTAACCTAACCTAAAATAACCTATCAAAAGCCATTTTAAGGGCCGTTGCCACGAAAGGGACTATTCCCAATAAATGTAATAAAGATAGATGCATAAACTAGACAACTACCTAGCTCCTGTCTTGGGGACCTTTATCGTCTGCTAGCAAACTGCTATCTGCTATTTTGTAGCGACTTGACTGGTTTGATAGATAGATTGATAGATGGATTGATAGATGGATTAATAGATGGATTGATAGATGGATCGATAGATGGATCAATAGATGGATCGGTAGATGGATTGATAAAAGGATCATTATATGGATAGATAGATGGATCAATTGGTAGATCAACTGATGGATTTTTTTCATGTTTTATCTTTTGTCCGTGAATGTTGAAGGACAATTATATTACAGGCTTAGTCTGATTCTTAGTGCTCTTATTATTTATACACGATTTTCACAGGGATCTAAAGGGATAAGACAATGACCAATAAATTGATATACATCCCCAATGATGAGACACAAAATCATCCCTTCTGTTGATTACAAGTGGTTGAAACGTTTGAACACTCAACTTAATGAATCAACTAATCAAAATTCACTAAACTCAGTCCCCAAGGCTAACGCATAAAAAAAAACGTTATTATAAAACTTTGGGGACTCGAATAATAATCAACACATTGTCCCCTTTCTCTCTCATCCATCCAACAAGAACAATAGTGTACCTAAGGAGCAGGGAATTAATAAATCATTATTTTTTATGAAAAAAAACATTAATCCTTATAATAAAGTAAAAGGATGTGTGTTTGTCTTTTGTCTGTACCGAAGGATCTCGATAACCGCTGAACTGATCGGGTTCTCCTTTACAGGGTAGCTTCTCATAGGTCCCGGAAAGGTTTATAACTATTTTGGGTGAGGGTACCACCACCCTCCCAAGAGAAATCGCCCCCAGAAAAAAATACAAACCCCCCCCCCCAAAAAAAAAATTATTTTTTTAACAAAAATAATAATAAGTTTTGAGATTCAACTCCCCCCTCTTCAAGTGTCCCTAGAGGCCTCTAGGAGCGTAGTCGCTAGTGTTAGATAAAGTAAAAGTTTGTTGCAAAACTGTCAGATAAAGTTAGTTACAAAATCGATTTAAATAAACTATAGGTATGTATTTTTATATCATTATATAAAAGTAACACAATGTAATGTATTTAGGGATGTCTGTAGGTTAAGATCTCGCTAACCACTGAACCGACATGGTTCTCCTTTATTATAGTGAGCCTTTTTGTAGGTCCAGAGTGTCAGAACTGAAAAATCAGAATATAAATGTATAAAAGTCGAAACAAAATTGTAAGGAAATTTGTTGAAAATTGCTTAAATCAAGGATAATATTTAAGAACATACTTACATTTTTAGGACCTGATTATGAAGATGCTTTGCTTATAACATTGTACTTTATTGTCTTAGAAATCAGTATTCAAAAAATCAGATAAATCGGTTTATTACATCCCATAAAAAAAAGTCACAAATCAACATGTTTAAAATGGACGTGCGGACATTCTGATAACGATTATGCAAAGTTTAAAATTGATAGGACAGTTCTACCATGCCTAAATTAACGAAAAAAGCTATCCGTTCCAGACGGACGTAAGAATGGACATACCGACCCTAATTATAGAAAAGCTTCGCTTTTAATTAAGAAGAATTGAATAGAAGGGAAAGAAAACAACAATTAATTGACAGGAGGATAGACATAATCATGCTTTTTAACAAAAATTCTCATAAAAATAAGGTTTTATAGTGAATACAGATTTACAGACGGATATTCTAAAAGCTGTCAGTTATCTAAAGGAATGAATAAAGCGGTGAATAGATATTAGATTTCCCGCATTAGTTTTGAGTATATTGGAAGTATAATTTGTACTTTTAGTTTAGTTTCTCAAAGGGTGTGCAAAAAAATGCGTAGATTTTTAAAATTCAAATTGCGCGGCTTGTGTTAATAGTAGAAAATGTTACGCATACTGTTCGAACCGCTAGGAAGTTTTTTTTGGAAACATAAAAACGATTCCTGTGCTACGCATAGGTAAGAAGGTATGCGTTAAAATGTCCCAACTGACGTAAAACTTGACTTACTAGTATATTACTAAAGGTGTGCAAAAAGAACTGAGTACATTTTTAAATTTCAAATTGCGCAGCTTGTGTTAATAGTAGAAAAATGTTACGCGTGTCGTTAGAACTGCTATGAACTGTAATTTTTAGAAATATAAGAATGGTTTCTGTGCTACAAATAATCTACGAGCTAGGTGGTAAAATGTTCCAAACTTTACTCGCAAGTCAAGTTTTAAGTCAGTTGGGACATTTTAACACGTAGCTCCCTCACTATACATAGCAGAGGAATCGTTCTTATAAGTCAAAAAAATATACTTTTTACCGGTTCTAACGGTATGCGTAACATTTTTCAACTATTAACCAAAGCCGCGCAATTTGAATTTTAAAAATCTACGCATTTTTTGCACACCTTTTAATTAGCCTGATTGTAGGCCAACAAAGGACGGCATAACACTGTTTAGAATTATGGCTTGCGTCTACGCGTCAAACGCGACTAGGCCTTAAATAAAAACCCTCCTGGATACTTTAGAAACTTAAAAAAAAATTTTTTTTTGCCGTATTAGGGTCAGGTTTAGACTACAAGCTGATTTTTGAAATTGTAAAAGATATATTTCCCAGAAGCTTGGGCCAGATACTTTTTTGGCCGGATACCGGATTTCTTTTCTGATTTCTAATGCCGGGTATCCGGTTCTGGCCGGATATCTGGCTAACGTTCGATATCCGGCAAATTACCGGTATTAAAAATTACCCGGATATCCGGTATCCGGATAGTTTCTATATCCGGTATCCTGCTGAACCAGATATCCTGCCTAACCCTACTTAAATGCAACTGTTGTGCGGCTGCCGAGCCCTGCTCAAGATAAATCTAGAAACCATTGTATTTGAATGTAATAATGTCTAATATGCATAACTTGGAACCAGTTTTCAAAGCTGCCCAAATAATTATGTTTTCCCCTTAATAAAGATTGGGTTTAAAATATTGCCACGGTCGTAGCGGTCATGCGTCTTGCGTCATATTGGCAGGGTGACGCAAATTCAGATCTCAGTTTTCGCCGTTTGATTTACTGTTTTTATTTAAGATAAAAGCGATGCTTGATAGATTATCTAATTCGCTATAATATAAAGATAAATTTTTTCTCAAATCGCCAAATCTGTGGTCTGAAATTTGCGTCACCCTTTCAATCGGAAAGTGGGGAAGAGAATAAGGGAGGGGGTAGAACCGGTTATCAAAATGTTTAGTTGTCTTGACTTTAATTTAAACTCAACCGCTATTCTAACAATCAATTCTACAAAAAAAATCACGAAACCTTTTAAAGTATGGTGGGGGTATATTTATTTATTTTTCATGGAACTAAAGAGGAGGAAAAAGGGAAGATGGTTGTAGGGAAATTTTTCTTTAGAATTGTTTGTCAGAATATCATTCCCTTTTCCCTGGTTTGAATGGAGAAATAAGCAAATGCATTGCAGCTTTGCTACTTAAAAACAGTTAAAAAACTTATGAAAGAAATTCAGCTAAAAAGTGTTTTTTAAAAAATATGTAAAAATATCTAAATTGAAGATGAAAGTTTGTGAAATATCCAATATACACATATCATATATTTGTTCAGATACAATACATATCAATATTTTATCTTATTTTATACTCAACTACCTACGAATAAACTTTAGATCTGTTCAAAATTTCGGGTATAGTCCCTTTCCTGGCAAAGCCTCGTCGTCGTATTTTCACTGTAGCTTTTCCCCTATTTCAATTGTCAATTCAGGATAATAACCTAACCTAACCTAAAATAACCTATACAAAGCTACTGTGAAAATACGAAGAACCGCCCCTTAAAAGCAGTTGCCACAAAAAAGGGAATATACCCAAAATTTCTTCAATCATAAAGAAACCTTTTTTGAATGTATTTTTTAATCTTGGTTTATTTTAGGTTACCAACGACCGTGGCTTAACACTTAGCGCATCCGTTAGTCATCGGTGAGGTGATGTGTTGAATCACGGCTCAACCAACACCGCGTCATAACTAAAGAGATAAAAAAATGGTTCCTAATGCTGCTATGCGCGACATTAATAGTTAAGAGTAGGGGGAATGCCTTGACCCAAAACAGGCAGAACTCATTACCATGCACAATTAGGACTTCTTTACAAATAGTGTGCAATAAAAGAGTTGGTTGTCTGATGGGTGTTACATAACCTACTACCCCGGGTGTTTGGATAGAAAATGAGATATTGACTCCCCTTAAAGTTAAAGTGTCATGGAAAACATACTCCCCCTTATGACGAACATACAATATTTGCTTTTCAGTTACCTACCTAAGATTGAAGAATATACAAGTTTTGGGATGTAAGGAAGGATATCCTACCCCCCCCCCCCCCCAAGGAAATTTGAAATTGAACAACAATATTAAATTCATTTGGAAATAGGTGCCGTAAAAAGAATTACTTAGAATAATGTTATTCTTGCTGGGAGCCAGTAAAAATTAGGAGCCAACTCGCGGAATTTGTGTAATTAGTTTACACTATATAAATGTAAAAATTGAATATAATGTACAGGTCTACTACAACTATATATTTAGAAAACCTTATATAAATATACAAATTTCAAACTAAAGGGAAAACAGAGCAAGAAAAATAATTTATAAAGGTTAGATATACAATACAAGTATAACATGGGATTTTTGAAATAAAATCAAATATGAGTACATAAATAGATAGATAGATAGATAGATAGATAGATAGATAGATAGATAGATAGATAGATAGATAGATAGATAGATAGATAGATAGATAGATAGATAGATAGATAGATAGATAGATAGATAGATAGATAGATAGATAGATAGATAGTAAGATAGTTAGATAGATAGATAGATAGATAGATAGATAGATAGATAGATAGATAGATAGATAGATAGATAGATAGATAGATAGATAGATAGATAGATAGTTAGATAGTTAGTAAGATAGATAGATAGATAGTTAGATAGTTAGATAGTTAGATAGTTAGATAGTTAGATAGTTAGATAGTTAGATGGTTAGATAGTTAGATAGTTAGATAGTTAGATGGTTAGATAGTTAGATAGTTAGATAGTTAGATAGATAGTTAGATAGATAGATAGATAGATAGATAGATAGGTAAATATACAGATAGATAGATGTATAGATAGATACATATATCAAAAGGTAGGTAAATAGATAGATAGATAGATGTACCTGTAAATAGCTCTAGATACCACTTCTGGATTGTAGAGAGTTTGCAGCTGATCAACATGCTTCAAAAATTCAAATTCCAACAGGGTGGCGTTTATCAGGTCCAAACTCAACTGAAAATTATAATCAAGTAAAAAGATTTTACTATATATTTATGCTAATTCTGATTATCTAGAGACACCCTGTATTTAATATATTTGTGCTACTAAGTATTTCTTATTAATCTTATTTCTATCTTATCTAGAGACACCCTGTATCTAATATATTTGTGGTACTAAGTATTTCTTATCAACCTTATTTCTATCTTATCTAGAGACACCCTGTATCTAATATATTTGTGCTACTAAGTATTTCTTATCAACCCTATTTCTATCTTATCTAGAGACACCCTGTATTTAATATATTTGTGCTACTAAGTATTTCTTATCAACCTTATTACTATCTTATCTAGAGACACCCTGTATTTAATATATTTGTGCTACTAAGTATTTCTTATCAACCTTATTACTATCTTATCTAGAGACACCCTGTATTTAATATATTTGTGCTACTAAGTATTTCTTATCAACCTTATTTCTATCTTATCTAGAGACACCCTGTATTTAATACATTTGTGCTACTAAGTATTTCTTATCAACCTTATTACTATCTTATCTAGAGACACCCTGTATTTAATATTTTTGTGCTACTAAGTATTTCTTATCAACCTTATTACTATCTTATCTAGAGACACCCTGTATTTAATATATTTGTGCTACTAAGTATTTCTTATCAACCTTATTACTATCTTATCTAGAGACACCCTGTATTTAATATTTTTGTGCTACTGAGTATTTCTTATCAACCTTATTACTATCTTATCTAGATACACCCTGTATTTAATATATTTGTGCTACTAAGTATTTCTTATCAACCACATTTCTATCTTATCTAGAGACACCCTGTATTTAATATATTTGTGCTACTAAGTATTTCTTATCAACCTTATTACTATCTTATCTAGAGACACCTTGTATTTAATATATTTGTGCTACTAAGTATTTCTTATCAACCACATTTCTATCTTATCTAGAGACACCCTGTATTTAATATATTTGTGCTACTAAGTATTTCTTATCAACCTTATTTCTATCTTATCTAGAGACACCCTGTATTTAATATATTTGTGCTACTAAGTATTTCTTATCAACCACATTTCTATCTTATCTAGAGACACCCTGTATTTAATATTTTTGTGCTACTAAGTATTTCTTATCAACCTTATTTCTTTCTCATCTTGAGAAAACCCAAATCCTACTTGGTTATCTCAATAAGAAGGAGCAACTAGAAAGGAGTAACTTAGAAAATGACAAATAACGAGAACAGTTTTGCTAAAAGATCTTTAGTTTCGATGTATATATAGATAACTACCTCCGCCCCTTTTTCTATAACATTTTTCGTCTTCTAGCAAATTGTTTTCTGCTACTTGGCTGTGTTAACATTCCCGTTATCATTGGTTGGTTTTTAAAGAGCCGATTGAGAGTCAGCACAAGGTCATTGCGATAGGGAAATACAGTTTTTAACCCTTTCTCCCTTTAGTGTTTTAATCTAATGTTTTGCTCATAAGTACTAAGAAACTATACAACCCTTTCACTTTCGGTGAAAAAAAGAGTGTATATTACAATAAAAATAGATATAGAAAACATTGAGTCAATAAATTAAAATTTTATTTTTGTAGTTCATATCATTGTCAATAGAGGTTACTTTTTATTTTTATTTTTTATATTAATTATATATTTTATACAAGGTGCATTTTATTAATTTTAAAATTCAAGATGGCGACTGATTAAAGGACGCAATTTTGAAGTTGCACCTATAAGAAGCTTTCTCCACATAAAAAGATTTTCTTTTGTATTAAGATATCCTGGACTAAATTCTATTGTAGAAAATTAATTTATTTCAACTTGTTTCACAAAAATAGAAAATTTATCCAATTCTTTTTTCTTTTTCTTTACTTTCAAGGTGTATAAGTTTTCATTTTACTAAATTTAACAGAAAATTCTAAAATTGGATAATAGAAAAAACGAAGTACCGGGGCCAATTTCTTAAACCTTCGGGACAATCATTTACATTTATCTAACCTAAAAAAAGCTATTGTGAAATACGTCGAAACCCGCTACTTCGTTTTTAAAAAAAATTGAGTTATGTTTTATTTGTAAGGAGTATAGCTTATAATTTGGTATGTTATTGAAAGATGAATATTTCTTGTTATTTTTGGGCGGTTGCTAAATGTGACAATAGCCTGCCTGATGATAGGCTATGAGGACAGAATGCACTAAGATATCTTATTTTGGTGAATCTCTGTGCAAAATCTTGCTTAATTGCTTTGCATGATGACCACACGATTGCACGACCTTTGTCTGGTAGTCCCAACTGTGCATGGTAATGAGCTGGGCCTGTTTTGGGCCAAGGCATTCCACTATTCTAACTATTCATCACGTGCACCTTACAAAGCAGCAGTAGGAACTGCTATTAAGGTCTTTGGTTATGACGCAGTTGCAACCACCTAAAGCCAACCTTAACCTGTTTAAGCTGCCCTCCTTAGCCATGCACGAAGATGATTAAAGTCCCTCCACAGATTATGACGTAATACAATAGAATAGCCATAGAGAGGCCAGTATACACTGTAATTCACCAATGGTAAAATTTATGCTGGCCTCTCATTGGCTATTCTATCGAATGACGTCATAATCTGTGGAGGGACTTTAATCATCTTGCCATGCTCAGTTAGTATAATAAATACACGAAATTTGACATGTATTAGGCCATAGGAATGGTTGGGGTTACCTCCCCCACCCCTCCCCAATAATTTTAATCTTACACCACCAAAGCAGAATTTTAAACATTAAGATCTATTTATCTTCCGTTGACCTATGTATGGTCTCTGAAGGTGTATAGTATATGTATAAATTTTCAATATATGAAAGTGCCATCAACCAAATTACTCCAGGAATACAGGTAAACGTAGCTGTGTTTAGGGCCCTAAGAAAATGGGGATAAATGTCACAGCTTTTGGCCTACCTATTCTATTGACGTCTTAGTAGAGGGAAAGAGAAAGGGAAGGGGGGAAGAAGCCCCCTAGAAAAGGAATTGGGTATAGGGTATTTCCTGACGTCAATAGGATAGATATGCCAAAAGCATTGACATCTATCCCTATTTTGCTAGGGCACTATAGACAGCTACGAAATATCATCCCTCTATTATATAAAGAGGTAAGCTTTTTAATCCCACTAACTGATATGGTTCTCCTTTACAGAAAAGCTTCTTATAGGTCTAGGGAAGGTTTTAAACTATTTTTGCAGAAGCCTTGTTTTTCTTTTTAAAACTTACATTGAAAGTGGAGGGTGACCTCCACCACACCCCATACAACACTCCATTTATAGAGAATTGTCACAAAAAAAATTATGTTTGCCCGAGCAAAACTGTAATTAATGCTATTATTTTTCATTTTACTATTCGCTGAAAACTTTCTATGTTACGATGCGATAAATGACTATTTGCTTATACAATTTCATGCATTTAGTGAAGTTTGTAATTTTTTGGAATTGAATTTATCTCTATATTCCGCTTTTCCACTCATAGATGGAGGGTTTTAAAGTTTTTTTGTTATAATAAAATCACACTAAAAATATCAATATGTTAGTTTAAAATTGTAGTGTTATAATACTGTGATAAAACGGCGCTAGCATCAACCAAGAGTTTCGATCAACTGAAAATTGATTACCCATTTGTTCCCTAATTTCCGAAAATAACCCAACTATTGCAAAAGCTTTTTTCAGCTACTCCAGTCAAAGGGAAAAGCGATATAATGTATAAACGATTTATACATTATACATTTAAAATTTTAATTTTCCAAATTTTTATTTTTAAAGTTTGAAGCTTTTTTAGCTAGTAGTAAATATTGAGATAAAATGAGGAAACACCGAGGAAACTGTGTACACATTCGGCAATTCAAATTCAACTGACCGAGTTTCTATACCTCTCATTTAATAGAAATAACAAGAATAATATTTTTTCAAGCTTCACAGATAAGTGGTAAATTGTGTTCATTTAAATCCATAGAATAAGGAGGTATAGAAATGAAAACCCTAAATATTTCTGGGAAAGAAGGCGTCTTAACTTTTTTTTTATAGCTAGCCGGTTCTTTTAGTAAGTAGTAGATGTAAATTTTTCTATAGAATTCAGATATGCAATCGGTTTTTTTTGTAGACCTCTTATTTTTAAAGTAATTTAAGTTTAAAAAAAAAAATTAAGTCGATTTTAAGGTACTAAAATGCAACAAAAAAAAGAAAGAAAATGGCCATTATGAACAAAAATAGTAAGATCTTTAATTTGACACCTTACTTTTTCAATTCTGTCAGGTAATTATTGAAAAAATCGATTTTTATAAACCCACGAGAATAAAAACTTAGAACTTATTTTTATCATTACCCAGGCATAAGAAATAGGCGTTATATATACTGTTAGAATGAGAAAAATATTACAAATTCATTCTAAGCAAAATTGAAATAAAAAGTTTACAATATAGTATATAAACTACAATAAAATGAATTATATGAAAATATTATATTGTATTATACAGGCAACCTTCTTATTTCTTGAATTGAGAATAAAAATGGGAAGGGGGTAAAGAGGGGGTAATTAGGTAATGAAGAAAGCATTGCCTGTACAAAAAAAATATGATAGGCCATTTTATTATTTTTTATTTTTTTACTTTTTTCAATTTTGCTTACAATGGATTCGTAATATTTTTCTGATTCTAAAGGTGAACCCATATTTTTTTACCTGTGTAATGATAAAATTAAGTTCAAAGTTTTTATTCTCATGGGTTTAAAAAAATCAATTTTTTCAATAATTACCTGACAAAATTCAAAAAGTAAGGTGTCAAATTAAAGATCTTACTATTTTTGTTCATAATGACCATTTTTGTTGCGTTTTAGTACCTTAAAATCGACTTAATTTTAAAAAAAAAAAACTTAAATTACTTAAAAAATAAGAGGTCTACAAAAAAAAACGATTGCATATCTGAATTCTATGAAAAATTTTACATCTACTACTTACTAAAAGAACTGACTAGCTATAAAAAAAAAAGTTAAGACGCCTTCTTTGAAGGAATCTTTGACTTGCACAGTAAAGACAATAATGCTAAAGTACAATTCACAGTGACTAGTTGGACAAAACTAGAAAATTTTAATTTGTATCAAAATCTAATATATACTATTAGATATTTATTTAATCTTCATCCTTTAAATTTTGTAATGTGGCGTAACTTAAATTTAGAACATTGTTGAAAACTTCTAATCAGAAGGTTACCTTAAACCCATAATAAATAAATGTCTGATTGGGACTAAATACTTTTATAGACACCTCTTATTGAAGTGAAGACAGCATTAGCTGCTTGGTCGTTATAGGCAAAGATGAAAAGTTACTTGTATATTTGTTGTTTTAATTTTGGTAAGTACAATTGACCACATTTGTAATTTTTAAGGGTCAGCTAAATGGGTACAGCCCCTTCCTTCCCCCCTCCCCCCCTACCACAAGTTAATGTAAGGATGTAGTTGCTACCATGTATAAATCAGCTGTTTAAAAACATACATAAGAGTGCAACCTAGTTTTATAATATAAATACTGAGACCAATATTTTTTGTATATTTTTCTTAAATAATTACATTTTTTAAGGCTAAGTATGCATATTAAATTCATTTTTAATCCATTGTGAATAGGGAAGAGAAAGCTGGATTCTCGGCTACAAGGCTTTTAGTGAATTATTGCAAAAGGAATTTATTTTGAATATTTTTTCTGAATAATTACTGAAATCATGTTATTTACTAACAGCCATGTAGCCGTTTTGGTCTTTCAAAAGTTCCAATTTTACTTCAGGCTAGCCAGGCAGAATCTTCTACTTGGATTCTATTCTATACTTTATCTTCTTTGGTTAAATCAAATTGATTTTTAAAAATGTATGTATTATTACTTGGATCTTACACCAGATTTTCATTTTCTCTAATAAAATGCAATGAGAAATGCAAAAATAACGATTCTTTCCCCTTACATTAAATCCCATCAACTCCTAGCGAACTAACCAATAAATGAGTTAAATGTTAGTAACTAAATTAACAAAAAATGTCATAATATCCACGTTTATTATACATCCATTGATAAAGGCAAACAAGGACTAATATGAAGCTGTATGAAAAAATACTTTTCAGTAAAAAAAAACACCACTCTTGGCATAAAAAAAATGACAAAAATCTTTTGTTCGGGTATTAAGATTTTTCTTTAATTTTTTACCTGTATGTCGGTGAGTAGTGCATCTAGTTCTTTGCAGTGTTTTGACTCGTCCATCTCATTCAACTGAAACATTGTTTAAAAATTAGTATTTTTTTCTCCCGCGTTTTTGGTAGCTGCGCGCATCCTGTGAGCTATGGAATTTTGTCTTTTCTAGTAAGGTTCAGAAACAGTTCTATGCCATTTATTACAGAAATTTTCTACAAATAATACAATAAAAATCATAAAATCACTACCAGTTTTGTTGACCCGGAGCTTTCGGTCCCCCGAGGCTAACAAAACTGGGAATGATCTTATAATTCTTTATATTTATTTCCGCGGAAAGCGATGTGATAAATAACTATTCTAACTTTTTTGTAGACCTTGTTAGCCCAGATTAATTGTTTTCGCCGTTTGGCATAGTGTAATACTCGAATCCATTAGTGATAAGCTTAATTTAAGTTTAAAAGATAAAAGTCTTGAAACAAAAAAATGTTCAACTTTATCTTTAAGTTAGGTTTTCAATAAGATAAAGTACAGTATATTCTACAGGAACAAGTATGACAACAACCAGAAGTAGTGAAACACAAGTAAAACATGGATTAAAATACGGACAAAGTTATTTAAAGAACAGAGATGTTATATGACATAAAAAAGGAAAAAAACGAAATAAAGGAAAGAATGACAAAAAAATCACGGAACCTTCATAAAGAATATGTAAATTACTTTGTCGGACCAAGTAAAGTGAACAATGAAAGCTATTTTGCATTAAGTATCTTAAAAAAAATCAGCAATCTATCTTAAATAAAAACCGAGAAAGTCACATTTCCCCCATAGCATTACGGACGGACAGACAAAGTAGAACATAGAGTAGCTTTACTAGCTTTACAACATCCATAAAAGCGAAGCTCTGAAACGATATGACAGACACAGGGGCGTCCAAGCTTTTTTATTTGGGGGGGGGGGGTAAAATTTTGAAAATAAAATTTTTTGGGGTGCCTACGGCACCTCCAAGCTCATTTTTTTGGGGGGGGGGGGGTAATCTTTATTTCATAGAGGCATTATTTTTATTTGGAGGGGGGGGGGGGGTAATCACCCCTTTACCCCCCCCCCCCCAACCCTTGGACGTCTATGGACAGACGAACATTAACTCTTGTACAGTGTCAGAACTGATTATACAAAACATAAATATATAAGTTTTGTCAAAATTATACGTAAATTTGTTGCAAAACTTCTTAAATACATAATACTGACATTTTTAGGACTTGATTATAGAGATGCTTCACTTATAATATTTTACCTTATTGTAAAAATCAATGAGCCAAAAATCAGATCAATCGGATGATTATATAAAAAAAAATATTGTTAAAAAGTTAAACATCAACATGTTTAAAATGGACGTACGGACATTCTGGTAACGATTTATATATAGTTGCTACGTTTTCTAAATCGTACCTAACTACTACAAGAATCTTCATTCAAAGTTTGAAATCGATATTACAATTCTAACATGCCTAAATTTACGTCAATAGCTATCTGTTACTCAGGTCGACCGACCCTAAATATAGAAAAGCTTCGCTTTTGAAAATATGCGTATTACTAACCTAGAGTAATATTTATTATAATTATCACCATTAAGAAAACAAAGAAAAGTATATATAGGGAGAGAAGGTCAACGGATAAAAAGGATATGTATCTATAATACAAAGTAGAACGATGGCGTTGCTACAAAAGACCTACTCTACAAAAGACCTACCCCTACAAAAGGTCTACTCTACAAAAGACCTACTCTACAAAATACCTACCCCTACATAAGACCTACTCTACAAAAGACCTAAGAATATATATTGTTATATAAACATCAAATTTATTATTATAAACTACCAATTACTTTTTGTAAATCAACGAAATTCTAAAATATAATTAAGTTAATGTACGCTAAACATTCATACATTATTACATATAAGTTAGGTTAGGTTAGGTTATAGGCAAGGGGGCCGAGCGCCCGCGGCTAGGCAGGCCAGGGGGCCGAGCTCTGCGGCCATGACCTTCTAGCATTACGATTTTTTGTAGAGTAGGTCTTTTGTAGGCGTTGGTCTTTTGTAGAGTAGGTCTTTTGTAGGCGTTGGTCTTTTGTAGAGTAGGTCTTTTGTAGGCGTTGGTCTTTTGTAAAACCGACGAGTAGGTCTTTTGTAGGGGTAGGTCTTTTGTAGAGTAGGTCTTTTGTAGCAACGCCAGAACGATGTCTGTCTGTTTGTTTGTCTGTTTGTTTGTCTGTTTGTTTGTAGCAAAGGATTTCGCTAACAGCTGAACCGATCGGGTTCTCCTTTACAGGGTAGCTTCTCAAAGGTCCCAGGAAGGTTTTAAACTATTTTCGTGGTGGGTGGGACACCCCTAACCCCCCCAAAAATGAAAAATACCCCCCCCCCCCCCACAATTTATTTTTTCTTTTTAAAACTAAAATTAAAATAGTGGGGTCAACTACCCCCCCTCAAAAAAATTTTTAAAAAGTGTTCTTTAAAATCTAAAACACGAAAAATTAGTTTGATCAAATCTCTTGGGACAAAGCCCTAGAGGCTAGGGGCGAAGCTGCTAGTTTTTAAAAAAGAAAACAACGTCTAATAGTAGCAAAGCTTTTTGAAATTGTGGGCTAAATATAAGGATATTCAGAGAGATAATTAAATAATTTATTTTTTGGGTGGGCCATAAAAGATTTTATAAATCCATACTTCTAGGATAGCTGGCATTGCACTGCTGTAAAATCTTTTAAAAATGTTTTATTGGATGAAGTGGCGACGGCTACGGCTGCGACTACAGCCACAGGTACGGCTACGGGAGCGGCAACGGCAACGTTGTAGTAAATTTCCAACGATGATAAACAAAATTACCCTTGTGTAGTTTATAGTTATTGGTTAATACATTTTGAAACAGATTTTTAATCCACCAGCGAATAAAGAATCATTAAATGTACCCGAAGTTCTTAGGCCAACATGTAAGAAAACTTGATTATAAAAACTTTGGGTACTAATGTAATTAAGATTCCAATGTCTGCTCCCTCCCTCCCTGAGTAAGATTAATCACACCTCACCTAACCAGTACCAGAAGCACATATCCCTCCCTCCCAGAGTAAGATTAATCACACCTCACCTAACCAGTACCAGAAGCACATATCCCTTCCTCCCTGAGTAAGATTAATCACACCTCACCTCACCAGTACCAGAAGCACATATCCCACCCTCCATGAGTAAGATTAATCACACCTCGCCTAACCAGTACCAGAAGCACATATCCCTCCCTCCCAGAGTAAGATTAATCACACCTCACCTCACCAGTACCAGAAGCACATATCCCTTCCTCCCTGAGTAAGATTAATCACACCTCACCTCACCAGTACCAGAAGCACATATCCCACCCTCCATGAGTAAGATTAATCACACCTCGCCTAACCAGTACCAGAAGCACATATCCCTCCCTCACTGAGTAAGATAATCACACCTCACCTAACCAGTACCAGAAGCACATATCCCTCCCTCCCTGAGTAAGATTAATCACACCTCACCTAACCAGTACCAGAAGCACATATCCCTCCATCCCAGAGTAAGATTAATCACACCTCACCTAACCAGTACCAGAAGCACATATCCCTCCCTCACTGAGTAAGATAATCACACCTCACCTAACCAGTACCAGAAGCACATATCCCTCCCTCCCTGAGTAAGATTAATCACACCTCACCTAACCAGTACCAGAAGCACATATCCCTCCCTCTCTGAGTAAGATTAATCACACCTCACCTAACCAGTACCAGAAGCACATATCCCTCCCTCCCTGAGTAAGATTAATCACACCTCACCTAACCAGTACCAGAAGCACATATCCCTCCCTCTCTGAGTAAGATTAATCACACCTCACCTAACCAGTACCAGAAGCACATATCCCTCCCTCCCAGAGTAAGATTAATCACACCTCACCTAACCAGTACCAGAAGCACATATCCCTCCCTCCCAGAGTAAGATTAATCACACCTCACCTAACCAGTACCAGAAGCACATATCCCTCCCTCCCTGAGTAAGATTAATCACACCTCACCTAACCAGTACCAGAAGCACATATCCCTCCCTCCCAGAGTAAGATTAATCACACCTCACCTAACCAGTACCAGAAGCACATATCCCTCCCTCCCTGAGTAAGATTAATCACACCTCACCTAACCAGTACCAGAAGCACATATCCCTTCCTCCCTGAGTAAGATTAATCACACCTCACCTCACCAGTACCAGAAGCACATATCCCACCCTCCATGAGTAAGATTAATCACACCTCGCCTAACCAGTACCAGAAGCACATATCCCTCCCTCCCAGAGTAAGATTAATCACACCTCACCTCACCAGTACCAGAAGCACATATCCCTTCCTCCCTGAGTAAGATTAATCACACCTCACCTCACCAGTACCAGAAGCACATATCCCACCCTCCATGAGTAAGATTAATCACACCTCGCCTAACCAGTACCAGAAGCACATATCCCTCCCTCACTGAGTAAGATAATCACACCTCACCTAACCAGTACCAGAAGCACATATCCCTCCCTCCCTGAGTAAGATTAATCACACCTCACCTAACCAGTACCAGAAGCACATATCCCTCCCTCTCTGAGTAAGATTAATCACACCTCACCTAACCAGTACCAGAAGCACATATCCCTCCCTCCCTGAGTAAGATTAATCACACCTCACCTAACCAGTACCAGAAGCACATATCCCTCCCTCTCTGAGTAAGATTAATCACACCTCACCTAACCAGTACCAGAAGCACATATCCCTCCCTCCCAGAGTAAGATTAATCACACCTCACCTAACCAGTACCAGAAGCACATATCCCTCCCTCCCAGAGTAAGATTAATCACACCTCACCTAACCAGTACCAGAAGCACATATCCCTCCCTCCCTGAGTAAGATTAATCACACCTCACCTAACCAGTACCAGAAGCACATATCCCTCCCTCTCTGAGTAAGATTAATCACACCTCACCTAACCAGTACCAGAAGCACATATCCCTCCCTCCCTGAGTAAGATTAATCACACCTCACCTAACCAGTACCAGAAGCACATATCCAATTGATGACTTGGATGTTACACCAGATTTTCATGTTCACTAATAAAGTGACTTTTAACAGTTATAAATCTATCTCAACCATAACATTTATAAATTAGTAACTACTGCTGCTTCATAACGAAATAATTTTCAAAGAAAAAAATCTTTATTATCAATCGCATCTCTTGTAGAAGTGAATCAAGCAATATTAGCTTGGTCGTTTTAGTGAGTGAAACTCGAAACGGGCTAAAGTAACGATCTCTCTTATCCCTTCCCCTCCTACAGGATGAACGAACTGACCAATAAATAAGTTCCATGTTAGCAAGCTAAATTGACGACAATTTTTCTCCGTCCTAATATCCTATTATATAAAGTAATAAGCTTTTTTTCTCTGTAACGAAGGATAACTGAACCGCTGAACCGATTTAGTTCTCCTTTTTAAGGAATCTTTAAATATGCCCATGATGGTTTTAGGCTATTTTATTTCCGGATTTATGTCTTGGGATGGTTTAAGGCTATTTTTGTCATTTTTTAGCTCCTGAAATACAAAGCCCCCTAGATGGTAGGGGCGCAGCCGCTAGTCCACATATATTGTTCATCCATTAATGGCACCTAACCCTACAAGGTTGGTGCATTGGTATTCATACAATATTCTATAAATAGAAAAAAGGGCATTAACAACCATGAATAGGACAACATGGATAATTTTGTTTAAAAGCCAAGCTATTCTATAATTAGGGTCGGTCCGTCCGTCCGTAATGGTTAGCTCTTTTCGTTGATTTAGACATGTTAAGATTGCCCTATCGATTTAAAACTTTGTAAAAATGGAGAGCAAAGCGATTGAGTTTAACTCAAAGTCGAAAAAAACATAATGATAACCGGTCAATTATTCTCTTTCCCATTTTCCCTTTCATTGAGAAATGCTTTAGGTTGGAAGGGTGACGCAAATTTCAGATCCCAGAAGTCGCGATTTGAAAAAAATTATCTACATATATATCATAGCGAATTCAATAATCTTGCAAGCCTCGCTATTATCTTATAGAGAAAAATAGTATATCAAATAGCGAAAATTAAGATCTGATATTTGCGTCATCCTTCCAACCTGACGGCGTATGACCGGAAGACGTGGCATTATTTTGTCTACTATCGAGCAAGGTAAGTGTGCAAAATATGAGATGAAAAAAAATTTGCTTTATGATTATAAATAATAGCAGTATTCTAAGGACGTTATAATTCTTTTTTCTTTTTTTGTTAGGAGATGCGAAAATTCTTACATTAATATTATTATTTTTACTTAGCACTAGACGTAATGTAGACAAGGATGACAACATCAAAAAATATTAAAACTTCATAACAATCAAACAATTCTTTAATGCTATTTATTTCAAAACGTTATCAAGACGCGCGCGACCTTTTTCCATAAAATTTTTTTTTAAATAGTCGTTTGACTATACGGCCTCAAAAAGCACAAAAAAAGATATGGGTGAAAGAGAGGGGTAGGTTTCTGGTAGAATCCGTAAAGGTGTGTGTTTTAAGGCTTAAAAATAGAAGTAGAACGATAATATTCACTAAATATGTGTATTTCTTATTGAAAAGAACTATAGACAAATTTTTTTTATTTTAAGTTAACATAAATTTTTATCGTTCTACTACTGTTTTTAACTTCTAACACCTTTACGGATTCTACCAGAAACCTACCCCTCTCTTTCTCAATCAAATAATTAACTTAATTGCACTTTATATGCAAGATGAATATTTTGGTTAATTTTTTTGTTAAAGCAAAGATACTCTATAATTTACTATGTATGTCCGTCAGTAAGTCCTTAACGCTATATTGAAAAATGTGCTTTATTCTATACATTGTTTTGTCCGCTTGTCTCTCGGTCAAGCTCCAAAAGACTTAAATACTTATATTTTATATTTTGTTGATTCTCTTTTTTTGCATATTCTATCTCTTTCTTTTCTTTGTTATGATAACTAAACATCTGTTCTTCAAATCAATTTGTCCGTTTGTCCATTCTGTTTTTTTGTGCTTCGCTACTTATAGATGTTGTCATCCTTGTTTATATTCTTTGATTAAAAAGAATATTCACCTGATAAGAGCCCATTTTAATGAGAAATTATTCTGAAAAAAATTTTTTTTTTTTGTTATTTAGTTAGGTTATGTGAATTAATTATACACTTTCCCAATTATGTATGTATGTATTTCAAAATGTAACTATAAATGTACAATTTTTTAAATATATGATATTAGCGTAACGCCCCTAGAGGCCTCTAGGGGGCACTTTAGGTAGTGGGGAGTTAGTAATGGCTATAGCCATAAACCTTCTTCTTAGAACCTATGAGAAGCTACGCTGTAAAAGAGAACCGTATCTGTTTAGCAGTTTGCGAGATCCTTCAGTATATACACACAGAGATCCTGTTACTTTTATATAAGAATAATAATATTTCTCGTATTCATTCGAATCTGGTGGATAGGAACCGGTTCTCATCCATACGAAAAAACTATGTCTAGCATCGTATTGTATCCAGCTTTCTACGAATATAAAAATGTACAATCATAAGATTAAAACCAGATTTTTAAGGCCGTGCCTTTAAGCCATGACACCTCTGGGCAAAAAACCTGGTTTAATCTTATAATTGTACATTCTATATCCGCGAAAAGCTGTTTATAATACGATGCCAGCAATAACTATTCTTGATTACAATGATAGTTGAGCTTAGTACAACTATTTCTTACCATGTTAGGTAGATTAGAGGATTCATTACTTTTAAGGGGTCATTATTATGAGAGACAAAAGTTTGGACCAACCAATCAAGCTTTAATAAAAGTATCAACAAAATTGAGCCAGATATTGAGAACGCACCAGTCATCCAAAGGGCAAAGACTATGGCTGATAAATCAATGTACATCCCCAATGATAAAACACCAAACAACCCCTTCTGTAGATTACAATTAGTGGTTGAAACGTTTAAACGCTTAATTGAATGAATAAAAATACATTAAAGACCCCAAAGTTGTTAAGCCAACGAATAAGAAAAAGTTATATAAAACTTTTTGGGGACTAGTGTAATAAACAACCAAATGTCCACTTCCTTCGTACCTCAGAAAGCATGCTTATAAAATATCGGGTACCATTATAATTTTTCCGTCCAACGTTCCCTCCCTTCCTTACTATTATCCAGGGAGGGGACATTGGGCTGTTTATTAATCTACTCTCCAAAGTCCTAAAGTAACGTTTTCTTATTCGTTGGCTAAAAACCTTGGGGACTTTTATTGAATTTTAATTGGTTAGTTCATTTAGTTGAGTGCCCAAACGTTTCAACCACTAATTGTAATCTACAGAAGGAGCAATTTTGTGAATCATCATTGGGGATTTACATCAATTTATCGGCCATTATCTTATCCCTGTTAAATGGAACACAAATATATTGACTAAAATCCCAAGTTTGTGCAGAAGCTAAGAAAAGTTTTATTTGCTCTGTAACATAGTAAACAATCAAATAAAGAAGTGGTGCAACTACAAAATTGCAAAAATTTTTTACATTGTTTAAATTAGATTCTTTTGCAAATATAACTTTTACATAGCTGTCATGAAACTAGAGTTAGGCCGGATATCCGGCTGATTTCCAATGCCGGATATCCGGCCGTTTATCCGGTTATTTGCCGGATATAGAACGTTGATATCCGGTATCCAGTATCCGGCCAAAAAAGTATCCGGCCCAAACCTACATGAAACAAAATCTGTAATGTAAGTGGGGATGTAGACATCCCTCTATCTCCAACATTTTTGCCTGATTTTCAGATTATAATTAATTTTCATATGATGCCCTAAAATTAATGAAGGTAGCAAAATTATAATCTTAATAATGTTTTCCATTTTGGAGCGATTAAACAATGGTTTCATTCGATTAATTTAAAATGTTTTTGATAAAAAATTTACTACTTTAGTTTGCAAAATTGTTTGAATACCATGCATAAAAGCTGGAATAGATAATTAAGTACCCTAGCTATATAAAGGGATGAGACAATGGCCGATAAGCTGATGTCAAACCCCAATGAATATAATCAAAATTACCACTTTTTTAGATAACAATAAATAGTTGAAACATTTAGACTCTCAACATAGTGAACTAATCAATCAAAATTCAATAAAAGTTCCTTAAGTTCTTAAGCCAACGAATAAGAAAACGTATTACAAAATTTTGGGGACTAGAGTAATAAACAACCCTATGTCACCTCCTTGGGGACTAGAGTAATAAACAACCCTATGTCACCACCCTCCCTGTAAATACCTAGAATGATAGTACCCTAACCCAAGACCATCGAAGATTTAAATAAGATCAAATATTTCCAAAAGTTGCAATTGTAAGCTCATAAAATTTAGGAGTTTCAAACTTTTATTCCTTTAATCCATATGTTGTTTATTATCAAATGATATACAGGAATAAAGTTTTTTTGTTGAAATTTAAATATCTCGGATTTTGTTTGTCCAAATTAATTATACTTTTCAGGGAAGCTTTATAAATTTTTAAGGTGGTTTTAGGCTATTTTTCTGACCTACCCCGCCCACCCCTGGAGCGTAACTTTTTATAACTTTTATAATTATTAACTTTTATGACGTCACATGGCTGATTTTTAAGACACTTTGTCTCGCTACAAATAAAATTATTAGCTGAATTGGATAGTCTTTTATGTTAGGACAAGTATAATCTTATAACTTTATTAAAATCTTTTTGTAATGACAATAGAGTAAAACACTAGAGGGAGAAAGGGTCATATAACTGTATTTCCCTATCGCAATGACCTTGTGCCGACTCTCAATTGGGTCTCAACCAATGGTAACGGGAATATCAAAACAGCCAAGAAGCAGAAAACAGTTTGATAGCAGACAAAAAAAGGTCATTGAAAAAGGTGGGAAGGTAGTTATCTGTGTATACATCTATAGTATAAATCTGTTGTAATGTCTGGGTAAAATGTTGGCAGCCTACTCTGGTGGTGTGCACAGGAATTTGGCAGCAGAACTAGTACAGATGTGAATTCTTAATAAAAATCTCCCAAAATCACATAAAAAATCTACTAAAATTTAATAAAATCTTATGTTAATAAGTCTTCTTTATTTTATTTAATTTTGTAGATTTTTTAAGTGATTTTGGAGGATTTTTCACTGAACGATTTATGTGAGGCATTGATGCAGCGGCCCTAATTTTTAAAGAATCGACCTCAGGTATTACATATCAACAAGGATGATAACATACATTAGCCCAATTCACAAATAAAAATGATATGGTTTTAAAAACAACAGGTTTTCCAACAAACGAAAAAAGTAGTTAAAGCTGAAAGAGATAAATAGTTATAGAAGGGGAGGAATGCCTTGTCCCAATGAGGCGCAACTAAATGCAACTAGGTCGGACAATTAAGGGTTTGGTTGCCTGAAGGAGGTTTGTTCGTTTAATTCTCTAGGTTATCTAGATAACTATTACATAAAATTTTTTATAAATGTTAATTTTCCATTCTACTATTATGAGAGTTTAGTAATTAAAAGTGAAAAAATGGTTTTGTCATCGTAACAAAAATATCATTTAAGTTTATAAAATTATTTGATTGGGTTTCAACTCCTTGAAAAATCTCCCTATATCCTCAAAATGAAAATCCTAACCTGCAGATTTTCAATATAAAGCTTCCAAAAATAGCACGTACAGGTCAATTATAGTAGCATTGTTAGTTATGCATTGATATAATTGTGCTACATTTTGACGAGTTAGGACAGCCGTTCAAGAGATTTTGCAGAACACATTTTCTCGTAAACCCGAAAAGGTAAAAAAAATTAGTTGAGGAAAATAAAGTAAAAGTCTCTATTTGTGTAGACCATGAAAAATGAATTTCTAGGATAAGAACTAGGGGACCTATTCATTAAATGTCTGAAAACAGTCGTAGTCGAAAATGATTAAAAAGTCATAAATGTAAATAATTGAAATTTTTAAAATTCATTCCATATCTTCAGGCTACAGCATTGTTTGCCTTGGGCCCCAAGAGGTTTGATAATATCAAATTTTCGTATTTTAGATCTAAAATAAGAATGTAAAAAAAATTTTTTTTTTTTTGGGGGGGGGGTGGGGTATTTTTCATTTTTTAGGGGAGTTGTGGGTGTCCCACCCCCATGAAAATAGTTATAAACCTTTCCGGGACCTATAAGAAGCTACCCCGTAAAGAAGAACCCGATCGGTTCAGCGGTTAGCGAGATCCTACAAACAAACAGACAGACAGACAAACAAACAGACAGACATTGTTCTACTTTGTATTATAGATATTATGGAACAAAATGCATGATTAAACTAATATGGTGTATAACTAATGGATGAATCTTCAATTCCACAAATTCATTATTACAGATTCAAGTGAATCAGAATAGCTTAAGCACTTAGCATTTATTTTGTCCATAAAATTGGATTTTTAATGACAAAGGAAAGGCATGGGGGAGTTGCAGTTGGCACTTTTGTATTTATTGGACATTTTGCAGAATCTTTGCGGAATTTTAGGCTTGCCATATTAGAATAGATCTTGTTTAAAATATCTGTGAATTCTCCTACAAATTTCTGGTTTATTGCATAATCATTATTGTTTTTTTTTCATTTAATACTGAATATGATTCATCTATAATACAAAGTAGAACGATGTCTGTCTGTCCGTCTGTCCGTCTGTCTGTCCGTCTGAAGCTTAAGATCTCAGTAACCACTGAACCGATAGGGCTCTACTCTTCAGGGAATATACCTACTGGTCCTGTGATGGTTTTAAGCTATTTTCTTGGGGGATGGGACACCCCCAACCCCCAAAAAAAGTGAAAAATACCCCCCCCCAAAAAATTTTTTTTTTTACTTTTTCTTTTTAAATCTAATATACAAAAAATTAGGTTGGTCAAACCTCTTGGGGCAAAGCCCCTAGAGGCTAGGGGCGAAGCCGCTAGTTAGTATAAAAAGAAGTACAGTTTGTTTGTTTGTATCTTCAATAACTACTGATCTGATTCAGTTCTCCATTCTAGGGAAGCTTAACATAGATCCTGGGATGAATTTAGACTATTTTTAATTAAAGATATAAGACTTGGGTTGCTTTTAGGCTATTATTCTGACCTTTCTTTTCCGTTCAAATACAGTGGCCCTAAATCTAGGGGTACAGTTGCTAATAGTAAATAATGTAAAATGTCCAATTCAAAATAATGAGATTATGTTTGCTCAATTTTGCATAACAATAGTTTATTTTCTGCATTTTATATCAGCTTATTTCATATTCAACTTTCCATATGATTCATTAAATATTTAAGAAATTACTTTATAATATTAAAGTATATATAAACAAGAACAACTATTCAACATGCAGTGTTAAGACTTCCAGATAAAGATCTTGTAATCAAAGGGTTGGTTGTCTGTTGTGTAACATAATACTCATTGGGAAATTATTTGTCATAGAATAAGATACTTTCAAGTAGGGTTGGGCCGGATATCCGGCCGAATATCCATTCATTTTCAATATCTGGCCGGATAAGGGATATTAAAACTATCCGGTTACATGATATTTGGCTGATTTTTGACGCCGGATATCCGGTTATCCGGCCGGATAGCCGGTAAATTGCCGGATATCGAACGTTGGCCAGATATCCAGCCGGAACCGGATATTCGGCATTAGAAAATAGCCGGATATCCGGTATCCGGCCAAAAAAGTATCCGGCCCAACCCTACTTTCAAGATGCATGGAGAGGGCTAGAACCCAAAGCAACACCTTGCCCCTGAAAAGTAAATGTAGGTAAGACATATTGGAACCAAAAGAGTAAAAAACTGCTCATTCTCTCATTCGTTGGATCAAAAAGTCAATGAGTCCATTAAAACAAAGCCAGTTAAAAATTGGCTTAATTCAGATTTCTACAATATATAGACACACCACATAAAAACACTTTTTAAAACGTGAAATTTTTAATTTGCACGATCTTTATAGAATTCGGCCTCTTGTATTCTGATCTAGAACCCAATAAATCAATTCCATTTTCTCAACTACCAAACTCTTCATAACAGATATCTTGTTTAACAGTTCACAAAGTAATATACTGTCTGTTTGTGTGTCTACCTTAGTATTTAGTACATGATAGCAATGTCTAGTTGTGTTCTGAATTATAAGAAAGCTTTATATTGGTCTAAGCTTACAGCAATTTCAATAACATAAGTAGAACATAAATTGTTAAAAGCGAAGATTTCTATAATTAGGGTCGGTCCGTCCGTCCGCACATCTGGAACGAATAGCTTTTTACGTTAATTTAGGGATGTTAGAATTATCCTGTCGTAGTAGTAGTACGTCCATTCTAAACATGTTGATTTTAACTTTTTCAACAACAAATTTTTATGTGATAAAATAATCCGATTGATCTGATTACTGATTCCTAGGACAATGTTATAAGCGAAGCATCTCTATAATTAAGTACTAAAAATGTAAGAATGTCCTTTATTTAATTAGACTTATACATTCTGAATATTTGGATCTGACACTCTACAAGTGTTAATGTTCGTTTGTCCTACTGTTTCAGAGCTCCACTTTATGGATGTTGTCATCCTTGTTGTTCATACAACTTGACAGAACCAAAAAACTCTATAAATTTGTGTAGAAATTTATGACTTAATGATACTTAATAATATTGGTGCCTTAGCAATAAATGATAGTCGCCCATATTAAATTAAAGAAAACAAGGTTGATTATGTGCATTAATGGAGCTAAACTTCTGGAAATTAGAAATCTATGATGAGTTATATGTTCGCTTGTCTCAAGTTCAAGATCTCTAAAACGGCAGAGCCTTAACAGTTTTCCCAAAGGAGATAAAGTATAGAATAAAATCTAGGTAGAAGATTCTGCCTGGCTAGCCTGAAGTAAAATTGGAACTTTTAAAAGACCAAAATGTCTATATGGCTGTTAGTAAATAACATGATTTCAGTAATTATTCAGGAAAAATATTAAAAATAAATACATTTTGCAATAATTTACTAACAGCCATATAGACGCATATCTAGCTTTCTTTATCCTATTGACAATGGATTTAAATGTAATTTTAAGTGCTAAGATTGAATTTCTAATTCTTTATCTTAACTTTGAAATGTTATGGCATGGAGATATTACTAATATTTAACATTATCTATCAGATTTTGAACCAAATTAAACTTTTCTGGTTTGTCCAATTAGTCATTGTGATTTGTACTTAAACATAATTGTCTCTATTGCGCAAAGATTCTTTCAAATTTCCAAGAGATATTTAGGGTTTTCTATTCTATACTTTATCTTCTTTGGGTTTTCCATATCAAGATAGTTTGCTTGAACTTTATGTCTGGGAAAACCCAACAAAAAAACTGGACAATTGAAATTTTGTTTACATGGGATGGTTTTAAGCTACTTACAATGCTATTAGATATAACTGTTACATTTGTAATTGCGCATATATTAATGATCGAAACCTTATTAAAGAGATGCTTTGCTCAAAACATTGTTTCCAATCGTCAAAGGATTCATTATTACAAAAATCAAGTGAATAGGATAATTATTTTATATAAATGTTGTCAAAATACCCAAATATCATCATGAATTAAACTATTTTATATTTAAAAACATTGTCTGTCTGTTCCTTAAGATCGCGGTAACCACTGAACAGATCGGATTCTACTCTTTAGGGATATATATTGACTGGTCCTGTGGTGGTTTTAGGCAAAAATCCCACCACCATTTTTTTTTTTTTTAGGCAGTTATTTCAAAATAAATGGAAGCACCAGAAATACTTATTTTTTTAAAATTACCTCTTGGGGCAAAGCCCCAAAGGCTAGGGACAAAGTCGCTAGTTAGATTATAAAGTACGAATTAATAACTATCTATCGGTCCATCTATCTATCCACCTATTCAATATCTATATCTTCAAAATTTTACAGACAGAAAAATCACAGAGAAAAAAGGGGCACAGAGGCGGAAATTAAGACTGAAATCTAGACAGACGGACAGACGAACGGACATACAGACAGACAGACAGACAGGCTCCATCCGCTCTTAGTCTTATAATCCTTTCCCTTTTATGTCTCAATTTCAATATTATTATTTTTATACACTGATACGTTCTTAATATGCGAAAATAATAATTTTATTAAAATTTTGAAACAATATTTTTATCATTTTTATTTAATTATTATAATTTCACTTCAAAATGTATCGTTCTAATGCCAAAATTAATGAATTATCATTTTATTTGATGTATAAAAACTGAGAAATTGTGGTGAAAACAGGCCCCACATTTCACGAGGCCTATCGGAGACTAAAACCATTCGACGGAGGCCGTAAATTTATGAAGGAACAAGGATGTGTGTGTGTGTGTGTGTGTGTGTGTGTGTAGGTTAAGAGCAGAGCTGGTGTTCTAACAAACCTGCAAAAGTTTAATGCTCTGAAAGATAGTCACTGGGGGCTTGTACAGGACAAAGATGGGACAATGAACATAAAATTCACTTTCTTTGCTATCCTATACTTTGGGTACTCGAATTAATGCAACTTTGGGGACCAGCACACATAATGCCGCTAAATTTGACAGGGTTACAGCAGACAAATCAATTAAAATAATTAACGTGATTTCTAGCAGAATAAAATTCATATTGAAAAAAAATATTTTTTTTGTACAAAATTAACCTTGGAAATATGGGTATTTCCTAAGTTTAACAAATATTTGTAATAAAGCTTTTTTATGAAAATGTACAAAAGCGACATCTTTTAGAACCAAATATTAATTCATCTGTTGAAAGCAGTAATCAAGTTGTTATTTTATTATTTAAAACTTTCTTGGCATAACGGTTATCTGTCATAATTAAGATGTTATTTTAAATAGTAGTTCATGGAATATTTGTAAGTAACGCTACTTTACAATTATCATCAGTTTCCTGACATGCTTTAAGAAAACTTTCTTCCTACAGGTTTTCTTCTTTATGCGATTTTGAAGTATCACAAAAAATTTTAGCAAGCCTCACTAACCTTTGTGAGGCAGCGAGCCAAATTAAAAAAAAAATCCACTTCAGGTTAACTTTCGTAAGACTACGCGATGGCTTGTAGCCATACTGAAAAGTAATGATCATATTGTGGTTCTTGGGGCCATTGAAATCAAAATTAATCCAATATTTTTTTCATTTTACTATCCGCAGAAAACTGCACCTTTAACACGATGCGATAAATAACATTACCAAGAGATGTATTGTGACTTTTATTAAATTTTACTGATATACAATTGGAGTAAAATACTAGAGTGAGAAAGGGTTAAATAACTGTATCTCCCCATTGCAAACGCCTTGTGGAACCTTTCTATTGGGTCATTTAAAATCATTAATCAACCAATGGTTTCGCTTATATTAAAACAGCCAAGTGGGAGAAAATAATTTAGAAGCAGACGAAAGAGGTCTTTGGAAAAGGAAGGGAGGTAGTTGTCTGTATATACATCTATACTATAGATCTGTTGATATACTATGCATCGTATTTTTATATAAAAATATCTAATATAAAAAAAAAACTTCAGTAGTAAAACGATTGGAATCCTTCAAATAAATTTTTTTTCCGTTTTTATAGAAACATCAACAGAGCAAATGAAGGGGGGGGGAAGATACGAAACATTTAAAAAGGTGAGAAAATGGAAAGGAGATATAGAGAAAAGGAGAGAAAGAAGGAAGGGAAAGAGAGAGAGAATGGGTTGTGAATTATAAAAAGGACTTTCCATATGAAAATTGTTAATTTTATATAAATACCTTTGCCTATAAATCCGCTATTGATAATTTTTTCTCCAACAAATATACACTACTTTCAGTCTTCTATAGCTCGATTTCTTGAAGAATTTGATTTCCCCTATGACAGCTTTCACTGAGTGAACTCATAGAAAAAGTGTATCATGAACAATCCCGATGTAAAACCGAAGTGAATTCCCGAAGTAAATTCCCTAAGTGGACGTCATTTACATATGTGAATTCAATCCTTATGTTACATGGGGAACAGGCTATTCCTTATGTGAATAAGCTGTTTTACCTAAGCTTAGCTGTCAAATACATAAGTAAAAATCGATTTTTACGGGGCATTTGTGCATAATAACAATAATTTTGGGAGGGTAGAATTAACTAGATATGTTTTTCAAGGTACTTTTGTAGACTAGAATTTAAACACAAATAAAAAAGCTCCAGAAAACTAAAATAAACAATGATAAAAATTGTTCTATATGGAAGAAAATATAGAAAATAAAACTCTTTAATTAATTCTAATCCCACCACGGTTTTAATAAATTTCTTCAAGGGGGATGTAACTGCTTTTTTTATGTAGACCATTAACAAACTATAAAAATAAAAGCCTAACATTAGAATTTATTATTAAAAATTCTACAAAAAATTAATAAGTGCTCTCGCAGTGGAAAATTTTTGGAAAAAATAACATGGTCTTAAATGATACAATATTGTCTGATATGGCAAGAAATGGTGAAAAAAAAAATTTTCCCAGTGGCAGCGATTTCAGCAGCTGCAGTTTCTCTAAAAGTTGAATATTACAGAGACAAACACTGTCCCTGCAAAAAAGATTTTGTTCAATTATCCTTTGGTACAGACGAACATACAGATAAACATCCTGTTACTTTTGTATAAAGATTTACTCTTTGTATTTTTCTTAATTTATCTACACTCTTTGTAAACTTAATTTGTTAATAAGAGAAAAAAATTTAAGGACATATTTGTATTACCTAAATAATTAAGTAAAGTTATTATATTGATTAAATTATTGTTTCTATAAAATTATATTAATACTTAAAAATAATAGTTATGTTTACTATTATCATTTTATGATTCTATTTCCGGAATTTAGAGAAGAAGACATTTAATAAGATCTTCAAAATGGGCTTTGTGTAAATCAAACTGTTAAAAAAATTGGACAACATAATAATTAAAAATGTGGCAACATTGCTTTTAAATACTTATGACAGCTTACTTCCCTCAGCTAATTACACATGTGAAAAATACGCACAGCTAACATAAGTATTATTCATGAGACACTTTCTGTAAGTGCGTCATAGGGAATCACTTTCCCTAAGTCCACATAGGTAACACATAAGGAATTTCCCCCTAGTAAACCCTATGTACCAAGCTGTTTGTTCAAGAAATCGAGCTTATGTCTAATATCACCCAAGTAAAAAGCTTTGCTTAAAATAAATACTTTTATGAAAGTCCTTTAAGAGAGAGATAGATAGAGAGAGAGTTAGATAGAGAGAGAGATAGTTAGAGAGAGAGAGAGAAAGAGAGAGAGAAGGGGAGGTACAGAATGAAAAAGAAATTATTAGGCCTAGGCCTGCGAATATTAATAAGGTTTTATGCCATTTAGAGGATTAATTTATGCTCTGAATTTAATCCGCTGGAAAGAAACTGGTTTTGGACATGAACCATGATGAAATAACATGTCTGGTAATTAAGTCCACAGGCCAGAAGCGTCCTAAGGGGGGGGGGGGGGGAAGGGGTTATTAACCTCCCCTACAAAAAATAAATAAAGCTTGGACATCCTTTCCTATATGATATAAAGATTACCACACTTAAATAAAAAAAAATATGGGCGTCCTTGTCAAAGACTAAGAGCTTAACTACTTTTTTTTGGCCCTGACCAAGTTGGTTACTCTTTCTCAACTTCATTGAAACCAAATAAGCTTGTCTTAAAATATCGATAAAGCACGATAGCGGATACAGCGGCAGTTTCGTCCTTTCTTCGCAGTTCAGTTCTACTGCAACTGCCATAGCATAGGTTTGCTTACTATAACATTTTTAAAACCTTAACTTTAAGGCAAAAATGCATTATCATAAATTAAAATGTGGATAAAAAAATGATCTTTAATGCCTTAACCCTTAACGGTCGAGGGGGGGGGGGGGGGCGTTGAACGCCCCCCCCCCCCTCCGGTTTTTTCTTTCTCATTTTCTGTGTGGGAAAGATGAAGAGCCCAAACTGCGAGACTGTAAAGGGTTAATACTGATACTGAACAAAAAACATGAAATTAATACTGAAAATACTGAATCCTAAAATAAGAAAAAATACTGAACAATAATATTCTTTTTTATTATATGATTCCTCATTTAAAAATCTTAAATCTATCATAGCTTTATTAATAGGGGGATTTCCTAGTTAAAAAAATTTGGATTTGGCCTCCAGGTTAAGGTACTGCAGGCCTCCAGGTGGATTCTGGACAGGTAAAAAAAATTCAAGTTGGAACAAAACTTATTTAACAAAAGTTGCTACTTTATGGATGGTATGAACTAATTTTAAGAAAATTTTGAAGTCAGGCTTCAGGTTTAGGGACTGCAAGCCTCCAGGTGGATCCTGGACAGGTAAAAATTGAAAACTTTTACTTTTGAAGTTAGAACAAAACTTATTTAACATAAGTGGCTTCTTTATAGATGGTATGAACTAATTTGATGACAATTTTGAAACCGGGCTCCAGGTTCAGGTACTGCAGGTTTCCAGGTTGATTCTGGACAGGTAAAAATATAAGTTTTTGCTAGAACGAAACTTATTTAACATAAGTTGCTACTTTATAGATGGTATGAACTAATTGAAAGTAAACTTTGAAATCGGGTTTTTAAAATTTTCATCAAATTAGTTCATACCATCCATAAAGAAGCCACTAAAGTTAAAAAAGCTTTGTTATAACTTTAAAAATATTCAATTTTTACCTGTCCAGGATCCACCTGGAGGCCTGCAGTACCTGAACCTGGAGCCGGATTTTAAAATTTTCTTCAAATTAGTTCATACCATCCATAAAGAAGCCAATAATGTTAAAAAAGCTTTGTTCTAACTATAAAAGTAAAAATATTCAATTTTTACCTGTCCAGGATCCACCTGGAGGCCTGCAGTACCTGAACCCTGGAGCCTGATTTTAAAATTTTCTTCAAATTAGTTCATACAATCCATAAAGAAGCCAATAATGTTAAATAAATTTTGTTCTAACCTGAATTTTTTTTTAACCTGTCCAGTATCCACCTGGAGGCTTGCAGTACCTGAACCTGGAAGCCTTATCCAAATTTTTTTTAAATATGAAAAATACATCCCAAAAAGAAACTTTTTTTGTAAAATAACCTATACCTCTCACTCCAAAGACAAAACTTATATTCACTGTTTACGCATTAGTGTCAGAACTTATCCCCCCATTACTCATTCTATTTACAGATGAAAAAAATACTGCATAAAAGTAAAGTCAGGAGCCAAGCGCCGAAAAAAATCTGACATAATGACCTACTGGAAAAAACATCTTATTCATGCAAAATTTATTGGAATTTGACAAATACTAAAAAATACTGAATCATGTAAATTTCCAAAAACTGAACAAAATTTCAAAATACTAAACATTCAGTATTTACTGAACATACTGAATCCCAAATTTGCAAAAACTGAACATTTTCAGTATACTGAACAATGTGGCCACGCTGTAACTTTATGGCAAAATTGCATTATCATTACAGAATAAAATGTGGATAAAAATATTCTTTAATACCTAACTGTCTACACTTCATAACCAACTAGCGGCTTCGCTCCTAGCCTCTCGAGGATTTGCCCCAAGAGGTATGTTCAACCTCATTTTTCGAATTATAGATTTAAAATTTAAGGGGGGGGGGGGTAGTTGAACCCACTATTTTATTTCTAAATGGATTAAAAAGCTACAATATTTCGGTTTAGCTTAAATTCAATGATATAAGTCTTCTTCTACAAGAACACAATAACCATCCCACAGTGTTCTGGAGCCGGTAGCAGCAACATTATTGGTAGAGCCAGAGCCGTTTTTAACGAAAAATAATACGAAAAAGTAATATTATAATTTGGCAACGGTCTATTTCCATATAATAAACTGAAAAACTATGGTTACTTAACAAATAGACACACATCCTTCTACTTTTATATAGCTTTATTCAAAAGCAAAATATTTTACATTATTTATTTTATTAAATTCAATAATAAAAAATTGATATATTAATTTTAAGGTAGGAGCCGGGATCGGAGCTGGAGCCGCATCAAAATTATACGGCTCCGGCTCCTCAGAACCGTATTTAGAAATACGGCTCCGGCTCCTACCTTAAAATTAATATATAAATTTTTTTTTCATTATTGCATTTGATAAAATAAAATAAATAATATAAAATATTTTGCTTTTATTTGATTAAAGCTATATAAAAGTAGAAGGATGTGTGTCTATTTGTTAAGTAACAATAGTTTTTCAGTTTATTATATGGAAATAGACCGTTGCCAAATTATAATATTATTTTAAAAAATCATTTTTAGCTAGTCCGGAGCCGGAGTAGTTTTTAACGAAAAATACGGCTCCGGATCCGTCTCCACCAAAAATGTTGCTGCTCCCGGCTCCAGAACACTGGTGCTAGACATAGTTTTTTCGAATGAATGAGAACCAGTTCCTATCCACCGGATTTTAATGAATACGAGAAAGAGCTTTACAGACGAACTAACCATTTATATAATAGCTACGCTTCTAAAAAATAAAATAAAAATTCAAAAAAAAACATTTATTCTGAATAACCAGAATGCATAAAAGAAAAATCATTGCTGATAATTCTCATTACATTAGAGATCAACAAAAATAGATTTTTACGGTTTCTCGAACTGTATGTAAATTTTACATATTTTTTCATATCAAAAATACAGGATTAGAGGTAAATACATGATTCATTTTAGAAAAAAAATGGCATTTAATTGATCAGGAATAAAGGCAGATTTATAATGGCTAAATTTGTAACGGTTTTAACTTTATTTTGTTGAAGGAAACCTGCAGTTATTATGCGGCTTTAACTGCAAAATCAAATAGACCCAATACACTTAATTTAACGCCTCTGGCATAAAAAAACAAAAGTTTATCATTTTAGGGATTCAGGTCTACTTGAAAGGTTTTTTTTTTATCAGTTAAAGCGGTATATTTCTTGCAGGCTTCCTTCAAGATTAAAAGCTGAAAAAAATATTTCGTAAAAAAAAAGAAAAAACCATAACAAACTAACCACTAAAATTAAAAAAAATTTACTTTAAATTACTGTATTATTATAAAGTCAAGCTTAAAAATTAAAAAACCCAAATTAATTTTCCAGAATTTGGGAACTTAATTATCAACTGGGTCAGTTTTTAAGCATCCTCTTCATCTTTCTCTTTCTTCTTTTTCTTTTTCTTCTTTTTTTCCTCTCCCCCTGTGGTGTCGGCATCTATGGCAGACATGTCAGCTGTTGTGTCAGCTCCGACAGTGGTGTCGCAGTCAGCTTCTGAAATTATTTTAGCTGTTTTAGGTTGCTACATACCCCTCAATAAGTCAGTTAGCTTATACGGTAGGAGAGAGGAGGGGATGGGGGATAGTTACTTTTTAGCCAGCTAAAAGTTTCTTTAAGTAAATGACAATAGGGTGTAAGATTATACATGTAATAATAAATACATTAGAACAAGGTCAGCCTTACATCAATTTTCAACTGTTAAAAAATACCGCCGGATAAGCGTAAATAAAAGATTGCCTGCTTGATGCAAGGTTCAAGTCTACACCGCGTAATACTAGAAGCGATTAAAATGGTAGCTACAACGGTTGTCAATGGGCATGCGTGAAATAATTGGGAGGGGAATACCTTAGCACAAAAACGAACTACTCATTACCATGCGAAAATTGGACTTCTTTTAGAAGCGTTGCAATCAAAAAAGTTGTAGGTCCTAAGACATTAGCCGTGTAATAATGCATTTCATGGCAACTAAGGACAGGTTATCGGCATCAGCTGAATTCACAAAGGGAAATGTAGGTTGCGGGTAAAATCCGAAACGGTTTTGTGTCTTAAGTTAAAAACAGTATTAGAACAATAAAAAGTTTTGTCTATATTTCTTTTCAATAAGAAATGCACATATTTATGAATATTATCGTTTTACTACTGTTTTTAAGCCTTAAAACCCACAACTTTACGGATTTTACCCGCAACCTACTTTTCCCTTTGTTACCTTTATCTTTCTTCTTTTTCTTCTTCTTGGGGGTTTCAGTGTCCATACTCTCTACCTCTTCCTCCTGTAATACACAAATATAAGAGATATGAAAACATTTTTTCCCCATTATTCTTCCCTCTTTGGTAAAAACTAAAATAATGTGTGGGAAAGGGGATAATATAAATAAAATAAAGAGTTCTGAATAATTTTTTTCCATTTTCCACCCTTCCTTGTTTAAAAAAAAACCAGGAGGGGAAAATGTGATTTTGTAGGATTTATTACAAAACTATTCTACCTCAACCAGCGATCCTAATATTTTAAAAATAATCCACATTACCTTCACTTCGGCTTCTTTCTCCTTCTCTTTGTCTTTCTTCTTTTTCTTTTTCTTCTCACCCTCCGCCTGGGTTTCCGCAACTACTTCTTCAACCTTAACAAAATAAATCATAATAAAGGAAACTATAAAGGAAACTGAACACATTAATATTATAATTTTTGGCTAACTATACAATGACGTCCAAGCTTTTTTTTGTTGGGGGATGGAGGGGGGGGGGGACGTCCAACCTTTTGAACTTTGAAATATTTTGCAGCCGAGAAAAAAACTTAAATCTTGTGTAGGAGTTTTTTTTCAATTTCGAAAATTTTTATGCCCCCCCCCCCTAGATATACAACACTTTTCTGGGATCTTGCCAGATCAAGTATCAACTGTGGGGAATACCAAAAGATGACTCCAAGCAAAATTTGAGCCGGATCCGGCCAAAACCGGCCGGGATTTTTATAAAAAACAGTTTTTTTCCGGTTTTAGGTGGCATCTTGCCCCCCCTTTTTTTTACCGCTCTTCCCCCAAAGAAGAAAAATAAAAAGTAACCATTCTATTCCCCAAGTGCATTCAGTTAAGGGGGGGGGGGAAAGTTTTGACACATTTGCGTAAACAGGGAGTATAGGCTTTATCTTTGGACTGAGAGGATAGGTTATTAGGGATAAAATCATTCTTATATGATAAATTTTCCCAAGTTTTAAGATTTTTTGGATAGGCCTCCAGGTTCTGGAGCTCCAGGCCTCCAGGTCCTCTCTGTACAGGTAAAAATTAAAAAAATAATTTTTTTTTTGAAGAGTTAGAAGTCAACCTATGAAACAAAATATGCATATTTTTGAATGTTATTCATATATTTGAAGAAAAAAATGCATATTTTGTTTCATAAGTTGACTTCTAACTCATAATTTTTTTTTTTTTTTTTCATTTTTACCTGTACAGAGAGGACCTGGAGCTCCGGAACCTGGAGGCCTATCCAAAAAATCTTAAAACTTGGAAAAATTCATCTTATAAGAATGATTTTATCCCTAATAACCTATACTCTCAGTCCAAAGATAAAGCCTATACTCCCTGTTTACGCAAATGTGTCAAAACTTCCCCCCCCCCCTTAGATTTTTTAATTAAATACATTACAAACTTTGCTCAATTTACCCTTTTTACCACCCCCAACATATTAAAATAATTTCTCACCCCCCCCCCCCCGGCCCCCCCACCTAAGCAGAAGATCCCATGCAAACTATACACTTCAGAACAATGAACTAATAATACCTTAATTTTCTTTGCCACTGGTTTCTCATCTTCCTCTCCCTCCTCGTCAGCACCTCTCTTCTTGGGAAGAGTAACATCTGAAGAGTCATTATACTCCAGTACATTACTCTTAGGAACATGCCTGAGAATATAATAATGGATGTACAATATTCGTGGATATTATGACAAGAGAAAATTGTCAATTTAGGTTGCAATTTCTCCGGGTCGGGACATTAATCAAAGAGAGGAGGGGGTAAAGGAGGAGGGGAGAGATAGATATTTGAGCCCGCTACAGAGCTAAAAATAGAATAATATCCACTGGATTATAACAGATTCAAAGCCATACTAAAACTCTACGAATATTAAACTTAAGCATTGCTCTACGGAACAGTAATTTTCATAATGGCTTATAACCTGATAGGGAATTTTCTGGATAAAACTAACCAAAAACTTATAGCATGAAGAAACAGTTTTTATTGAAGACAATATCTATTACCTATATGAACTGAACATCGAGATTAAATATAGTTGCTGGCTTTCTAAATTGAACCAAACTCTTTTTGAAATTTTGAAGTTTGAAATAGAGAGGACATACCAAAATAAACTTAAGAAAAATAGAGAGCTTAGTTTAAAAGATATTTTTGAATTTTTAAAACTTGCGTGCATGTACATTCTTTAAATCAGTCTCAATTGTCAAATTATATAAAAAAATACAGTACCTCTCCTTAGTGTCAGGCATCCTTCTGGCACCAGAAATCCTGGTCAAGTTACCACTCTCCAACTGTTTGATACGGTGCTCAACCTTAGCCCTGGTAACAAGTTTTATAAAATATGGATGCTCAATCTATTTACAGGGGTGTATATTATGCTGCATGGGATCCCTTGCTAAAGGTTGGGGGGGGGGGGGGGGGGAGGATACAAACTATTCAAGAGGGGGAAAAATAGAGATATCCAGTCCTGAAAGCATTTCCCCCCTCATTTTGGTGGGAAAAGGAAAAATGGGGGGGGATCTTATGTAGAATTTACACCCCGGTCTACTTGTTTGTATGTGAAAAAGGGTGTAAGGAAATGTCAAAAAATAAGTTTTTATATCTCTATTCCAATTGAATTTCCTTATAATAGTTTATGAGACGACAAAAGGAATAAAGTGTTATTTTTAAAGACAGTTTTTTAACAGTCTTACAACTTCTATATAACCTATTTTAACAGCCTCATTAATGCTTAAGAAAATTCAAATTCTTTTAAATAAGAAATTGAATTTTGGTTTAAAATATTTATTTCTCCATAGTTATTTATAACTTTCCTGTGTTCCATTCCAAGATCAGTGTTAGTTTCTTCACCCAGGGAATCAACCCTAAAAAAATGAATAATATGATAAAAATTAAATTAGCGGCTATGCCCTCTAAGCTTAAAACAAATTAAACTGTTAGCGCGATACTTCGCTAAAACATCCTGTTGCTTAAACAAAGTTTTAAATAGGGTTACTTGAACTTTCCATTTTAGGCGAATAAAAGACAATTTATAGCAATTAAACTTAGTACAGATATTATCTAAATAAAAATATTTCTTGTAGAAGAGGGTTTAGAGTTAAATTGGTCTTTCTCATCAAAAAAAGAAAGCACACTCGTGTAATCATGTTTGATTTTGGAAAGATTTGAAACATCTCAAATTTTTGGAGAGAAAAAAATAAATTTCTCCATACCTGCATGCAAGGGCCGCCTTGGCAGCCAACATCCTGCTGACCTTGCCCTTCATCTTGGTGCTGGCCTGGCCCACAAGGGAAGCGTGGTAGATCAAACCGTACTTGGGAGTGTCATGCTTAGTTTTCAAGGCCTAAATTTTGCTCAAGGTTAGGTTTTAAATTTATAATTTCAAAGGAAAATTTGTAGACATTTTATAAAAATACAATTTGGGATATTTGGAGTGCTCTTAAAGGGTGTAATAGTTATTTATCGCATCGTTTAATAAACATTTTTCCTAAGTTATTAAAATTGAATTATACAATTCAGCCACTCGGCGGGTCTAACAAAACTGGTGTTAATGTTATGAATTTCATTATATGTGGAAGATTGTTTGTATTACGATGATAAGATGTTTAAACATGATTTTTAACTTAACTGAGAAACGGTTCTAATCCTACGGATATTATTCGGGTCAGTACACTTCAAATATCAAAATATTGGCGGATTCAGATTCCGGATTTGTTTGAAAACAAATAACTCCCAAATCTGGCAGATTAACCCAGATTCAGATTGCCATTCCTGTGTATATTAACAAAGCTTTACCTTAAACAGAGCCTTCTCAGCACCCAAAATCTGGACGGTACTGGCGGGTTGCTTTGCCAAGTTCATCAGGCTTCCAGCGTGAGAGATCAACCTTGCGCCCACCAATTCACCAACTTAACACAAATATTACATGATTCACATCTTTAAATAAAATACTTCTTTAAAAAGCATTTAAATTATTAAATCAGAGTAACTATGACAATACACATCATTGACCTTGACTGATCAAAACGATTAGTCTAAAACGGTCTAGTGGTTATTGGAATATCATCATGTATAAGGATGGAGGCTTGCTAACATGGAACTTTTATTGTAAATTCGTTCCTACAGGAGGGAAGGGGTTGAATGGGGAAGCCTTTACTTCAGCCCGCTGCAAGTTTTACTCTATTGAAGAATATGAAAACCAGGTCTAAGATCAAAGAATAGATTTAAAATAATAACAAAATTTGTATGTATTTTAAAGTTTTCCTATAACCCAAAGATTTAGGCCTGCAAAAAAAACACTGACTATTACAAAACAAACAAAAAAGTTTAAAACAATAAAAATCAAATGATACCTAGAATAGTAAGATTAGGAGCAATGGCGACCATTCTGTTCTTCAAATATTCATACAACTGTTGTCTGTAGTCCTAAAAACAAATTGTTATGTTACTACGCTATTTAATACAATTAAAAAGTTTCTCGTATTCATTCGAATCCGGTGGATAGGAACCGGTTCTAATCCATACGAAAAAACTATGTCTAGCATCGTATTATTTACAGCTTTCTACGAATATAAAAATGTACAATCAAAAGATTAAAACCAGTTTTTTTAGCCGGCCGGTGGCTAAAAAAAACTAGTTTTAATCTTTTAATTGTACATTCTATATCCGCGGAAAGCCGTCTATAATACGATGCGAGAAATAACTATTCCAGTATGGATTCGAAACCGAATAATATCCACTGGATTAGAACCAGTTCTCAGCCATACTGAAAAGTAATTTTTCAACGAATATTATAAAAATCATCAGATAAATACCTCAAGGGCTAACATTTTTTTAATATCCGCGAAAACTTTTCAAGTGCGACTCGATTAACAACTATTTTGAAATATTTTTGGCCGGATACCGGATATTTAGCTTATTTATAATGCCGGATATCCGGCCCAACCCTAGTAAAGATATTATTTATCTTATATCTACCTGAATTTCCACAATTTGTTGGCAAAGATGATTAATATTTAGAATATCTTCATCAGAAATTTCGGTACCCATACTAATCTCGGCAGCCTCCTTTACTTTCTCTTCCAACTATAACAAAGAAAATTATTGTTGGTTTTCAAAATTAAGGTTTTTCTATTATCAGGGGTGTATATTCTGCATGGTTGACTGCTAAGGGGGGGGGGGGGGTTAAAAATGGAAAGTTTAATTAATTTTAATACCAGTCCGAAAGAAGGCAAGGAATGTATAGTATATTCTACACTTTAATTTTAATACCAGTCCAAAAGAAGGCAAGGAATGTATAGTATATTCAACACTAGATTTATTTTTTCCCCCAGCTAATTTTTTTTATTTTTTCCCCTCATAGTTTTTTCCAGCAAGAAAGGGGAAAATGGAAAAAATATTTTCAGGACTCTTTATTTTATTCATATTTTACTCCCTCCCACGTATTCCTTCAGTTTTTTTTCACCCAAGGAGGGGAGATAATAGAAAAAATGTTTTCAGTTCTCTTTATTTTAACATTTTCCCCCTAACCACGTATTTTTTACCCCCCCCCCCCCTGAGCTGCTAGCAGGGTCAAAAATGCCGAATATACACCCCTGAAAGGAATAAAAACAAATGCATTAATCGAACCGGGCTAAATCCATTGCTAGCAAAGTAAAACCTAACTAAACTCGATGCCTACCTCTTCTGGTAATACTTCTGAGAGATCTGTAGATTTAGCATTATCTCTTGTACCCATGAGTTCAATAGTTCTCACAAAGGCCAGGTTATCGGTGATGATCTTGCCTAGCTCGGGGAAATGCCATCCGTACCTAATCAAAAATGTCTATTAATACCATCCTATTAGTAGTAAGGTTTGTTTTGTCGAAGGGTTAGAATTTAGATGACAACTGAATCGATTGAGTTTACAAATTGAAGCTACCCACAGGAGGTCCCAGAGTGGTTTTGAGCTATTTTGTAAAATTTTTATTATTTGGTGGTTTTAAGCTATTTTGCTCTTTAATACACCATGAAAACCCATGCAGTTCATGAAATATATATAGAAATTGTACCCGTAAAAACGATAAGGATTTCTTGAAAAATTCAATACTAGAAACCAAACGTGAGATAGCTTAGTTTCTGGAAGTTATTTCTTGCATCGTATTATAAACAGCTTTCCGCGGATATGATATTTCAGCCCGTGCCTTCTTCATCTCTAGGCTAAAAAACTGGTTTTAATCTTATAATTGTAAATTTTTGTATTCGTAGAAAACTGGATATAATACGATGCTAGACATAGTTTTTTTTGTATGAGTAAGAACTGGTTCTTATTCACCGGATTCGAATGAAAACGAGAAAACAACTCACCATTCTCTACATCTCATGATATAGTTATTCAGCTCTTTATCCAAATCATCCAACAAGGAAACCGCCTAAACATAATATTTGAGATAAAAAAGGGTGTAAAGATCTCAGGGGTGTTTTTTACGACCTACCTTCATTAAATAACATTTTTAACCATGTTCCAATCGTCGGACAAGAAAAAAATAAAAGCAAAGGGGTAGTTTCAAGAAATACTTTGAACTTAATTTAGTGAACCGCATATTTTTTCTTGGTTAATTAGATAAAATACATTAACCATTAACTAGCAAAAATATACGGTTCACTAAATTAGGTTCAAATGCATTTCGTAAAACTACCCCTTTAGTAAGAAAGTTAAATCACGTCGCGTAAATATTATGAAACACTTATCTCACACTCTTCAACGTTAGCCAAATTTGAGACACCTGCCATACTCAAAAGGGTTGAAGTAATTAAAAGGGGAGCTCTAAGAGACTAAGGGTCAAGTAGTCATAATGTAATGAAACTATACACTTCATTTGCTCTTAAAGTTATACCAGGGGTGTACATTCTGCACAAGATTTATTTTTTTCCCCTGCTGAATTTTTATATTTTTTATCCCCTCCTTTTTTTCCAGTAAAGGGAAAAAGTGGAAAATTACTTACATACCTTCTATAATGCCAACTTTTGCAAATTCTTTTAGTTTTATACACCAAAGAGTGGAGAAAAATGGAAAAAAAATGTTTTCAGTTCTCTTAATTTTTTTCCCCTCAACCACATATTCTTTATTTTTTTTAACCCCCCCCCCCCCTTCTAGCAAGGTCAATTTTACAGAATATACACCCCTGTGCTATACAAAAAATCTCAACCTTTACTCTATCCCAGAATTAGCTCTATCAATCATTAGATTTCTTTGTTAAAGAAAAGTGAATCATAAGTAAAAAGGTTGCCATGTCTAAATTGACGTAAAGACGGTAATAGTTATTTCTCACATCGTATTATAAACAGCTTTCCGCGGATATAAAATGTACAGCTAAAACTAAAGATTAAAACAGATTTTAAAGCCAGTGCAGTCCCTTCGGCATCTTATTCTTGGGGCTAAAACAAACTGGTTTTGAGCTTATAATTAGTGATGGGAATCCGGATCCGGAATCCGAATCCGGAATCCGAATCCGGAATCCGCCCAATTTTCGGCCAATTTTGGAATCCGAATCCGGAATCCGTTTTTTATAGCGGATTCCGGATTCTAAATTGGTAGGCTAAAATTACCGTCTTTTTTCTTACAACTCCCTCTGTTTGAAGGCAAAGATCCAAAAAAAATTTCTACATAACAAATTTTTAATAATTACTAATGTGATGTAAATGTTTTAGTTATGCTGGAAGTCAACACTTTAAACAAATCAAGGCTTCAACCAAGTAACATAGTGATAAATTAACGAAAAAAGCTATTTTAAAATACTGCTAGAATCCGGAATCCGAATCCGGAATCCGCCAAAAATAAGAATCCGGAATCCGCAAGAATCCGTCACTTTTTTTGACGGATTCCTTCAGAATCCGGAATTCGAATCCGGCCCAAACATTCGACGGATTCCCATCCCTACTTATAATAACACATTTTTAAGTGCACGGAAAGCTGTTTAATGTTTATAATACGATGCGAGAAATAACTGCGCTACTTAATGAACTGACCTGTACTATCATAGTATCAACTTTATCTGGGGAAAACTTGAGCTTGTATCTGGACAGGGAATGCGCCAAACCAAGTTCCATGGCTGCCATATCTCGGTCAGGGACACCTAATAATATTACAATTTTAAACTCTGTGCTAAATCCCTTTACAGGGGTGTATATTCTGCACAAGATTTATTTTTTTTATTTTTTCCCCCCTTAGATTTTATTTATTTTATCCCTCCTACCACACATTTTTTTAGTTTTTTTTAACCAAGGAGGGGGGCGAAATGGAAAAAATGTTTTCAGTTTTGTTTTCTTAATTTTTACATTTTTTTTCCCTGCAACCACTTATTTTTATTTTTTCCCTCCCCCCTGAGCCGGGGATCCCATGCAGAATATACACCCCTGTCCCTTTAAGAAAGAAATAATATGTCCGTTCGTAGCTTGGACCGACAGGATTCTCCTTTACATGGTTCTTCATGACCCAGAGAAACATGATAACTATTTAGTAGAAGGATACCATATTAAAAGAAATCGCCCTTAGTTCAAAATATTTACCCTACAACAATTACAGAGTTAATCACCCCCCTCCCCCTCACAAGCCTTCAGAGACATCAACGGGCGTGATCGCTAGTTTCAGGTAAAGTAGTTTAATTGATTTAATATACAATTTACCTGAAATTAACCCAGAAATCTGAGATCTGATGCATCTCATGAGTTCTAGAACTTTGCTGTCGTACACACAATCCAGCTCCATCTTCTCCTTGATAGCGTTCCCAAGTTTGGCATCAGCCACAGCCAACCTGAACAATTTAGTGACTACTAGTGGTGTCTCCTCTAGAAGAAAAAGAAGAAAAATAGCCTAAAACCATATTAAGACTAATTTGAAATAAAAATGATTTCTCTTGGGAGGATTATTAACCTTCCCGGGACCTATAAGAAGCTATCCTGTAAAGGAAAACCCGATCGGTTTAGCGGTTAGAAAGATCCTTCGGTACACACAAACAGACATCCTGTTACTTTATAAGGATAATTCAATTTTAAGTTAACCTACTTTTCATGAGCATCTTCGGCAATCAGTTTCTTGAGAACTTTCTTCAAAGATTTTGACATCTTTCCCTCGACGGCTGCGGTAGCAGCTGACAGGGCCTCTGTGGTGTCCTAAAATATATCAAAGTTAAGTAATCCTTGGTAGGTCTATTTTCCTAAAATCGAACAAAAAGTTATAAGTAACGGCTGGCGGCCGAGCCTGAGATTATCTCAAAAACCGCTATTTTTTTATTTTTGAAAATTGGCCAGGCTAGGAACGAGATATTTAGACTCGTTGAAAATTTTAAAAGTTCCTGATTCTACACCTAAAGGTCTATTCAGGGAGTACCATGCAGCAATAGTTCTGATGCAATAATTTTTAAGCCCTTATAAGGGGGTTCTCAAATTTAAAAGTAAAATTACTGGGCATAATACTTATCCAAAATAAGTAAAATTTTTACATAAGTGTTTTTACACCAAAAAGCATAATAAATATATGAAAGAACAGAGTTATAAAATAAACCTACCTCAAATTTAGAAAAACATTGAAGCTTAACCATTCCCTTAGCCGCATCTATGGTCTTGAAATCCTCATACAGATTGTCAGACTGCTGGGCCTGAAATTTCTTCTCGTCCAACAGCTTAAAAATAGCATACCCCGCTGGGGTCTCGAAAAGAACCAACATTTTGACAACTTGAATAACTCCTTGAGAGTTTATAAGTTTTCTGAAATAGAACAAACGAGTCATTATCCTACTTCGAGATGCTCTCTGGGTAGTTTAAATTCAAGCCGATAGATCGTTAAGGCCTTGGCCACGGAACCTTTATTATTATATGGTTTGACATACTTTTTCATAAGATGTTTAGAACTGCATTCTGTGAGGGTAGTCACGGGGACCAAGCTTGAACAAAGCCTTCATGTACCTCACGAAGATAGGATCGGGATGGGCCTTGATCAGATCTGCCACCTGAAATAAAAATAAGTTTTTGGAATTGTAAATTTTCTCCTGACAAGGACAAATAATTACATATGTAACAGTGCAAAAAGAAACTAAATATTTGGAATGAAACAAAGTATCTTTATCGTTCTTGTATTCGAAGATTTACAACGTTAGGTTCGCCCTAACCCTGCGGGGCCACTATATATAATAAATTTTGATTGGTTAGTTAAAACTTACTGTATTCAATTTTTAGAAAATAACAAGTTTATTTGATTAATTGAATGTATGATAAAGTTTTGAGCAGAATCATAGAAACAATGCTACAAAACATAATCTTAACATATTGCTATCTCCCGCTAAGGGTCTACAAAGGCGAATTGTTTACACCATTGCATGTTTACGAGGGGATTTTTTCAGGTTAAACAATATTTTTAGAAAATAACATGTTTATTTGATTAATTGAATGTATGATAAAGTTTTGAGCAGAATCATAGAAACAATGCTACAAAACATTATCTTAACATATTGCTATCTCCCGCTAAAGGGTCTACAAAGGCGAATTGTTTACACCATTGCATGTTTACGAGGGGATTTTTTCAGGTTTAACAATATTTATAGAAAAAAATATGTTATTTGATTAATTGAATGTATGATAAAAGTTTTGAGCAGAATCATAGAAACAATGCTACAAAACATTATCTTCACATATTGCTATCTCCCGCTAAAGGGTCTACAAAGGCGAATTGTTTACACCATTGCATGTTTACGAGGGGATTTTTTTCAGGTTTCACAATATTTGGAAAGAATTATCCCCTAAAATACATTTTAAGTGGATGTATGATTAAGTAAAGCAGGATCAAATAAAGAGACCATGCCATAAACATAATCTATAAATAATATTTCCCACTGTAGGTCTACAAAGGCGATTTTTGGTAACACCAGAGCAGGTTTTAAAGGGGAATCTTTCTTAGTATTTTAAAAAAAACTTTAATTTATGGACATCATGGTGAGGGAGTAGAGGTAGAATAAACCATGAGAACACTAAAAAGATATTTAAGTGGATGTATGATTAGGTTAAACAGGATCAAAATAAAGAAACCATGCCATAAACACAATCTAAAAATAATATTTCCCACTGTAGGTCTACAAAGGCGATTTTTGTTAACACCAGAGCAGGTTTTAAAGGGGATTATACAAGTAGAGAAATTTAAAGACAATACTGGGTGTGCATATTTTTATACATATCCCCCCCCCCCGCAAACAAAATTTCTTGTAATTTACATTATAACTGGAGGTAAATATATCATAGTTTACTAAGGTATTGATGGCAAAATCACCTGATCTGCCAGCTTCTTGTTGATGGCCATCTTCTCTGGTGTCAATTCTTTAGCCTTCCTCACGGGCTTATCGCCTCCAAGGATGGAGGATTTTTTCAAAGCCTTTTGGAAAGCCCTGTTTTCTGCCTTAACAGTTAAGTTTACATTAGTTTTTTGAAATTTGGCAAATTTACCAGAAACTTGTTTAAACTGACATTCATAAATTTACAAGGGTGTATTTTTTACATGGGATCCCCGGCTTAATGGGGGGGGGGGGGGGGGGGGGGAAATAAAAAATTAGTGGTTGGAGGGGAAAAAAATTGTAAAAATTAAAAATACTAATAACATTTTTTCCATTTCCCCCCCATTCTTGGTAAAAAAAAACTAAAAGAATGTGTGGTAGGAGGAATAAAATAAATAAAATATAGAGTTCTTTAAATATTTTCCATTTTCCCTCTACTTGGTGAGAAAAAACTAGGGGGGGGGGGGGGGGGGGGGGGGAATAAAGAAATTTGTAGCCGGGGAAAAAAAATAAATCTTGTGCAGAATATACACCCCTGTAAATTTAACTACCTTTAGAAGATTGACTTCAGGGAAAAGCTGTAAATTATTCAGTCATATTTTAGGACAATTATCTATAATACAAAGTAGCTTGATGTCTCTCTGTCTGTCTGTCTGTCTGTCTGTCTGTCTGTCTGTCTGTCTGTCTGTCTGTCTGTCTGTCTGTCTGTCTGTCTGTCTGTCTGTCTGTCTGTCTGTCTGTCTGTCTGTCTGTCTGTCTGTCTGTCTGTCTGTCTGTCTGTCTGTCTGTCTGTCTGTCTGTCTGTCTGTCTGTCTGTCTGTCTGTCTGTCTGTCTGTCTGTCTGTCTGTCTGTCCGTCCGTCCGTCCGAAGCTTAAGATCTCGGTAACCACTGAACCGATCGGATTCTACTCTTCAGGGCAGGGTTTCGGATCCGAATCCGCATATTTTCGAGATCCTTGGACTCAAAAAAATGCGGAAAAATGGAAAAGTCTACCTAAATTTATATACAATCTCAGACATTCTCTTGATGAGAGCCAATCTTTAAGGTTTAGGGTCAGACTTGAAAATTAAAAGTATTTATGACTTCGAATTAAAGAATAAATATTTTTGAAAGGTTTGGTGATTTTATTTTTATTGTCAAGGATCCGGATCGATCCGGATCCGGACTGACCACATTTTGAGGATCCGGATCCGCAAAAAATCAATGCGGATCCGAAACCCTACTTCAGGGTATGTACCTATTGGTCCTGCGGTGGTTTTAAGCTATTTTCTTGGGGGGTGGGACACCCCCAACCCCCCAAAAACAAAAAAAATCCCCCCCCCTTTTTTTTTACGAATTTTGCAAATTCGTTATTTAATCGCCATTTTTTTTTACGAGAAAATGTTTTCCTGCTGGGTAGGTGCGAAAATTTTGGATCCATTCTGCTGGGTAAGTAATAAAAAATGTAATTATACCTCTTGGGGCAAAGCCCCTAGAGGCTAGGGGCGAAGCCGCTAGTTTATTAAAAAGTTTCAATTTATGCAATGTAATTCAAGTCAATGACAAAGTATTTATTTAGAATACAAAATTCGTGCAGACTAATACCTTAGGGAGGGGGGCGGGGAACTTACCTTCTTGTTATGGAAGTAGGTGTGGGTCATCTCTTCAGGAACCTTGATTCCAGAAACATCGAGCTTCATCTTGGTTGCCAAGAAGTACTTATGATCGATGCTGAAAATGAAAACATTTTAGAACGGAAATGCTCAAGCATGTGGTAGGTACAAAAATACAATTTTATAAAAAAAATTTAGGTAGTTTAAAAATATAAACTAAATTATGTTGAGCTTTCCGAAATCCGTATTACGAAACTAGAATAAATTTGTTTTATTGGCCACAGGTGGACGGAAAATAAATAATTAATTTTAGGATTTTTATTTTATTTCATGGTTCATGGAAAGTTGTCAAATACGATAAAATGCGAAATTGATGGAAAAGAAGCAGTGCTGGGATATGTTTTCCATCAAGATTGTTAGTACAGTTTATCTTAAACTGGTCTAACCGTGAAAATGGAAGTTTAATCTACCCCCAAATTTTAAAATAGTAAATATTTTAAGCTTTCAAGAAAATTGCCATTAAATGGTGCAAAACTGGCAGCTTAAGGGGAATCAAAAGCGCTGCAGCAAAATAAAACAGCATGAACAAAGAGACAAACGGACCAAGAATACTATTCTTGTCAGTAATATCCACAAAATCCTCACTACAGCGTTACAGACGGACGAACATAGTATATCATTGAGTAGCTGCTCTACCAATAAACTTACGTTCTTGGTGGGCACCCGGTAAGAGGGTTGCAAACCAGAAGAAGTCCACAATCGACCTGCCTGATGAAAACGACACGCTTTGCCCTATGGTTACCTCTCAGGAGAATGCCGATAGTTCCTATTTAGTGCATGCTTATAGTGGTGCCCAAAAAAAATAGTTTCCATGTGCAGAGGCAGATAAAAACGAGTTTTTAATTATGGTTGGGCCGGATATCTGGCCAACGTTTGACAGGGGTGTATATTCTGCACAAGATTTATTTTTTTTCCCCTGCTACAAATTTTTTTATTTTTCTTCCCTCCTAGTTTTTTCTCACCAAGTAGGGGGAAAATTGAAAAATATTTAAAGAACTCTAAATTTTATTTTTTATCCTTCCTACCACACATTTTTAAGTTTTTTTCACCAAGGAGGGAGGGGAAATGGAAAAAATGTTTTCAGTTTTCTTAATTTTTACATTTTTTTCCCCTCCAACCACTTATTTTATATTTTTTCCCCCCTCCCCTGAGCAGGGGATCCCATGTAGAATATACACCCCTGACGTTCGATATCCGGCAAATTATCGGATATCCGGCCGGATAACCGTATATCCGGCGTAAAAAATCAGCCGGATATCCTGTAACCGAATAGTTTTAATATCCGGTATCTGGCCGGATATTGAAAATGGCCGGATAACCGGCCAAATCCTATTTTTAATAAAATATAATACAACCCCAACAAAATAATCACTGTAAGCATGGTTGCCTGGGGTGAGAGATTTCCTCAACTTGAGCTGTCTGTACTTAGGCGTCTTGGCCGGTGTAAGATTTGGGATAGGGTACTTCTTGGGATTCAACTTCATCAAACTAAAATAAAGGTTTGCGTTTAGGCAAGAGATTGAAATAAATCACAAAATAAAAAAAAGCGAGTCCTGAATTTTCAATTAACACTCAAATCTATTATCAACAAGCTTTAGCTATAATAGTCATGTTAAACATACCAAAAATCCTTTGAAATAACAAAACAAGGATGGGAAAATTTATTAATAGCGGAGCTCTTAAATTAGAGTAAGAAGGGCAAAGCAGGTAATAGGAAAGGCTTGTGTAACGAACACATGAATAAGGATTTAAATGTAAATATGCTCTGTAGTAATATTAATCATTAGCACAAAGTTTGGTGGTATCGGCACTATGGTCTATTTAAGGGGTTTAGTGGAAATTTGGTATAGCTTTAATCAAATTTAAATATTTACACTTCTACCAGTCCGAATTCATTAAAATAAAAAGTTATGAGTAATATATTACATTAGGCAACTTTTTAAAGTTGGTCATGTATAGGTGCGTGCACAGGAATGTGATTGGGGGGTAACCAAAAAGGGGTGATTTTTAAAATATAATTTTTGTTACTACTCTGGTATTTTTAAAGATAATTGAACCAAATTTTTAACCTGATTCAATTACTACCCTAGATAAACGATTATTAATAAATAATAGGGATTTCCCGCCGAAACCGCCGTCTACCGCCGAATTCCGCCGTGTTATTTGCTACCTCATTTGGCTGTTTGGAGTCAATAAAAAAAGTGATATATTTAAATAAAAGTATTATAATACACCTTTTACTATCCACTTACAACTGCTTTTTAATATTTATAATTTATTTAAGAGATGTTAGGTCGTTTTAAACTTAAAGAAAATGAATATTGAGACTGGATAATCGAGCTTCCCATTAAAGATATTGATTAAATTTTTTTTTGTAAAGTATCTTATGTGTATTTTCTACTTGTATAGTTTACCATTATAAGTATCTATTTAAATTTAGTACTGTCCCTCAAGGGCCTACAGGGGCCAACACCGCCACCCCCCCCCCCCCTTTCTACTACCAAACCAGAAGTTAAAATTTTACTGTTTTTAAAGGTATTATACTGAGTTTAAAAGGAAAAAAGTATTCTCATAACTGACCAAAATATTTTTTTGTATCTATGCCCCCCCCCCCCTCCTATCTAACCAAAAATAAGATAACTATCATAAAATTGATATCAAACAAAATTTAATTCATTTTAGAACAGTAAACAAAAACCGGTAGACCAAGTAATAAACTAAAACAGTATTTGCCAGCTAAATCATAACATATCTTACAAAAAAAAGACAGAAGAAACGAACACATTTACTCTTTGAAATCTTATTGTCCTTAGAGTGTTACAGACAGATGAGGGGACCAAGTGAACTAAAGAGTAGATGCTTGTTGGTGAGCTTAACCATCACCAAAAAATCAGCTTTCTTACAAAATAAAACTGCTTAGTAGATCCAATTTTCCCTACAGATATCTTATGTCTGTAAGAGAATTAACAACAGTCCGACGGACCAAATAAATCTTACAGTAGATGGTTGTTTGTAAATGTACAGATAATGTTCATAAAAAGATTTTCTTTCAACCGTCTTGAGTCGTAGCAAAGAAATTCACGATGTTTACATATCGATTCATACAGACTGACGGACTTAGCGAATTTGAAAGTAGCTACGCTACTACAAAATTCATTTTTGCACTTTCCTTCTAAGGACTAGAGTTGCAAACACCTTCCCTAAACACTAAAATCAAAAAAGAAATGACCTATATGCAATAAATGTTTTGTTTTTTAAAATCTGCGGGCGGCGGCTTTTTTTGCGGGAACTGCGGGTAAGTCGCGGTTTTCCTTTAAAATTATTGTTCCTCTAGTAATTACTGATTAATTTTAAAAAGTTTTACTCAATTATCTTTAATAGTAATGGAATAACAGAGAAATTAAGATTGCTGTTATGGTTTGTAATTCCCCCCCCCCCCTCAAATTTAGGTTTTACAGGCAATTTTCAGATTAAAAATTTTTAAAGTTGCGCTACCGACCCCACTCTGGAAACTTCACTTAAAGTTGTATTATATTCTCAAAATTTAGAATCATATATGGTTTGGTATGGGGTCGGTAGCGCAACTAGGAGTAAAATGAGGAAAACTAATTTTTTTTGCTAAATTTTTCAGTAAAAAATGACGAAAATTTTTTCATAAATTTACTTTCAAAGCATAAAATTAACACTTTTAAGGTAAAATATATAATAAAAATGTTTTTATTTATTGATTTGGTATATATATTTGTAAAGAATATGAACGAAATTAGTTTTTAATACCTAGATATTTATGCAAAATAAAATTATTTTTCATATTTAGGTAGAAAATAAAAAGTAGATTTTTGACCTTCAAAAAATATTGATTTGACCCAACTTTGAAGTAAAAAAAAACTTAGTTCCAAACGTTATTTTTTCTTTTCCTTGTCCATTATGCATGGGCTGGGGTATGTAAATCAATAATATCAAGTTAAAATAAGAAAATTTGACCATGACTTTTTTGCCAAATTTCCACCCTTAGACCGTTGTGATCGGCCGATAAAAAAAATGCTACTTAAAAATATTTTGAACATAATAACAAAGAGCTTTACCCCCCCCCCCCCCCACTAAACAATGTCATTAAATTTCACCAATTACAACGTTTAAAAGTATATTTTTTTCTATACAGCTATAGAAAGATTGGTAACTAAAAAAATTACTATTTATTTCCAGTCTTCTTGTCAGTTCTCTCGACCATTCTGATTGCCTTGGCTTCTCCAGGAATCTGGCCCTGCCTCAGAGCTTTCCTAAAGGCTGCAATCCTGAACATCTCCTTTTTGGAGTACCTAAAAAAAATATTTGCATTAAGTTAGGGTTGACAATCCGGAATCCGCCCAATTTTTGGGCCAATTTTGAAATCCGTATCCGAAATCAGTTTTTAAATAGCGGATTCCGGATTCTTAATTGGTAGGCTAAAATTAGCGTCTTGAGTTTTTTCTGTCAACTCCGCCTTTTTGAAGGCAAAGATTATCATCATTATATATAATATCTTTTACAATTTAGTTCTATTCTCGGAAGTAAATAATAGAGAACATTAATTTTTAGGACATAAGTAGCACTTAAATTTTCAAAGAAGTTGTATCAACTTTTTTTTTATAGCTAGCCGGTCCTTTTAGTAAGTAGTAGATGTAAAATTTTTCATAGAATTCAGATATGCAATCGGTTTTTTTTGTAGACCTCTTATTTTTTAAGTAATTAAAGTTTTTAAAAAAAAAAATTAAGTCGATTTTAAGGTACTAAAATGCAACAAAAAAAGAAAGAAAATGGCCATTATGAACAAAAATAGTAAGATCTTTAATTTGACACCTTACTTTTTTAAACCCACGAGAATAAAAACTTTGAACTCAATTTTATCATTTCACAAGTAAAAAAAAATATGGGTTCATATATACCTTTAGAATCAGAAAAATATTACGAATCCATTGTAAGCAAAATTGAAAAAAAAAGTTTACAATATAGTATATAAACTACAATAAAAGGAATTATATGAAAATATCATATTATATTGTACAGGCAACGTCTTAACTTTTGAATTGAGTATAAAAATGGGAAGGGGGTATAGAGGGGGTAAAGAGGGGGTAAAAAAGGGAAGACGATAGTGTTGCCAGAACAAAAAATACAATTGGCCAATTTTTATTTTTTTTATTTTTTTACTTTTTTTCAATTTTGCTTACAATGGATTCGTAATATTTTTCTGATTCTAAAGGTATATATGAACCCATGTTTTTTTATGTCTGTTTGAGAAAATATTTAGGTCTAAAGTTTTTATTAAACAGAGGTTAAAAAAATAGATTTTTTCAATAATTACTAAACAGAATTTTAAAAGTAAGGTGTCAAATTAAAGATCTTACTATTTTTGTTCTTACTGGCCATTTTCTTCTTTTATTTTGTTGCGTTTTAGTACCTTAAAACAGACTTAATTATTTTTTTTAAAAACTTAAATTACTTAAAAAATAAGAGGTCTACAAAAAAAACGATTGCATATCTGAATTCTATGAAAAATTTTAGATCTACTACTTACTAAAAGAACCGGCTAGCTATAAAAAAAAGTTGATACACCTTCTTTAAAAATAAAAGCCTTTAAAAATGTTGCTAGAATCCGAAATCTGCCAAAATAAGAATCCGGAATCCACAAGGAACCCGCCACTTTTTTTTTTGACGGATTCTTATCAAATCCGGCCTAAAAATTCGACGAATTGCCATAACTAATTAAGTAGATAGATGACCAACAGATTTTTAAGGGGGATGATAAAAATATAGGATAACGAAAATTAACTAGGAAATAAATAAAATAAACTGAATTCTTCTCTATTTCACATCTTTAAACAATATTACCAACACGCAAGAGAGTAGGTGATTTTTAGTCTTGGCATTCCCTTGGTTTAAGCAAAGTAGAAAATGGCTAATAACTTTGAGCATGGATAATGACATCAATACACACAACAAGTTGGTTTAATTTCCTGAACATCCGTAATAAAATTAATGTAACTATCTCGTAATCAATAAGTAAATGGCACTTTAAATTCGAATTTCTATCAGAAATTTTGCATGAGTTGTCCTTGGTAGGTCTATTTTCCCTCAATCGAACAAAAAGTTGGATAAGATAACCAAAGAGATAGCCAAAAAAATTGCAAACCAAGGATTACTCATAAAATATTTCAGATGAAAATTCGAATTCTAAGTGCCATTTATCATTGAGTACGAGATGGTTGCAATCCCCCCCCCCCCCCTTTAATACAACTTACTTCAGGGTGCCAGCCTTGAGGGTTAGCTCCTCCTTCTTAATTAACGACTCGTCGATTTTCGGCATACTTCTGAAAAAAATATAATTATGATAGGTAAAATTGACAAGACCTTACACAGACTTTAAAAAACAGGAGGAAATGCATGTTTAGAACATTTCAGCTGCACATTTTAAAGTTGTCATGGGAGGTATATTAAAAACAAACCAATCAAATAATCAAATTAATAATATGTTAAATGAATACAGAATGATCTAATTAAAATTAAAAGCTGATAACGAGAGGTTAAGGTTATCTAATAAACTAGCGACAACGCCCTAGAAGCCTCTTGGGGCACTGGTAGAAGGGGGAAATGTCGACCTAATTCCATTTTAAAATAGAGTTTAAAATATATTCTTTGAGGAGGGGAGGTGAAGACACCCTCTCCAAAAATAGTTTAAAACCTTCCCAGGACCTTACAGAAGCTTCAATGTAAAGGAGAACAATATCGATTCAGCGGTTAGCGAGATCCTTTGGGACAGACAAAAAACGCTAACTACTTCATATAGGGTATATTAAATATAAGTGGACGAATAATAAAACATTTAGAAAAAGGACAAAAAATAACCGTATAAACATCATGTATGAAGATTTTAAGTATAGCAATCAATAATGCATTCTTAACTAATTAAGCAGAACTATAAAGCCTTCTCAAACAACGATTAATGTACTTTAAATAATCAAATATAAATGCGAAGACAATTCTTAAACAGTACGACAAACACAGCTAAAATCCGATCCGTAGAAAATGCAAGAAATATAAAAATTTTTAACTATTACAATCACTTTAATTAAAATAATAACTATTATATATTGTTGTTTTAAATTTCACAATACCACGTTGGAAAGATACACAAATACGGCTGGACGGATCGAGGAGGGATAGATAGATAACTAGCACGTGTGGCATTCACAACTGAGCACGGCATTTTTGCGCTCAATTTGGACACATTTTCTCTGTACTATATTTCCGCCTTTACTTCAATTCTTAGAATGAGGATATATTATATTTACTTAGATAAATATTGCAAACATATTTTAATTACATTTAAATTGTATTATTTCATCTTTTAATTAGCTCAAATAAAAATTTAAAGACTTGAAACTTGACCGGGGAATTTCTATATAGTAGTTTTGATCCCAAATAAAATGTCGTCGTTTTCAAATAATGATAAGGAAAAGATATTACATTATTAAATCGCTTTAATTAAAAAATAAAACAAATATTTAATATGTTGATTCAAATTGTATATATATAATTTCTCAAAAAAAACTTTGTTTAAACTTATCCTAAATAGTAAAAATAAACCTTGTAAATTTTAAAATATTCGAATGTTAAAAAAAATACATATACTAGCCTTATCTTTCAAATTTTTTAACAAGGGCACATATTGTATTTTTAATTGTGAATGGAAAGCTTTTAATTGAATAGAATTGCTATCGTTCTAAAAACAATATCGAAAACGAATAAATATTTTCCATTCTAAATTTGCACATGATGTTGTACGTTATTCACTTTTAAATAAAATATATTTCGCTGCGCTACCTATACAAATGATTGGACTCTTTTAATATTAAGATTAATCTTCAGTTATTTACAATCTAATAAACATTAATCATAATATTTCTTATCAGTTATAAATATGAAATAAAATTTTATTCAACAGTGATCGTTCAGTATTTTATCTGTTTAAAATGATTATCAAAATTTATTCATTAGGTAAAACTTTTGTGGCCTTTTAAAAAATCTACAAGCCTATCAAAATTCTATAAAGTTTATTTTTTATCTGTATTTTAAAAAGCGAAGCTTTTCTATAATTAGGGTCGGTCCGTCCGTACGTCCGTCCGTAACGGATAGCTTTTTTCGTTAATTTAGACATGTTAGAATTGTCCTATCGATTTCAAATTTTGCATGGTGATTCCTTTTGTAGTTAGGTACGATTTAGAAAGCGTAGCAACTCTATAATCATTACCAAAATGTCCGTACGTCCATTTAAACATGTTGATTTTTTTTACTTTTTTAAATAGCTTTTTTCGTTAATTTAGGCATGTTAAAATTGTCCTATCGATTTCAAATTTTGCATGGTGATTCCTGTAATAGTTAGATACGAGTTAGAAAGCGTAGCAACTCTCTAATCATTACCAGAATGTCCGTACGTCCATTTTAAACATGTTGATTTTTTTTACATTTTTAACAACAAATTTGTATGTGACCTAATTATCCGATTGGTCTGATTTTTGGTATACTGATTCCTAGGACAACAACGTACAATATTATAAGCGAAGCAACTCTATAATCAAGTCCTAAAAATGTAAGTATGTCCATAATCATTATCCCGTATCAAGCAGTTTTTCAACAAATTTACTTACATTTTTGCTTTGACTCTTAGACATTCGCATTCTGATTATTCAGTTCTGACATTATACAAGTGTTAATGTCCGTTTGTTCTACTGTTTCAGAGCTTCGCTTTTATGGATGTTGTCATCCTTGTTTCTTATAAAAATTATATCGTAACGTATAACAAACAATTTTCCTTGAATAATAAAATAAAAAATCTTATTATCAAGACCTGTTTTATTGTCATGGACCTTCGGATCTTCGGGGCTAACAAAACTGGATATTGTAATTTTTCAATCTACATTCCGCGTAAAGCTGTCTGTAATAAATAATTAAATTTTAGGTTTTCTTCTTTTGATTGTTGATACTATCAATGCACAAACACAGTGTCCAAATGCAACAGAAACACATCTTTGCGATGCGGTAAATATAAAAAAAAAAATGAATCTAGTGCAAGAGTTCACGGTAAATATTCCTGGTAACGATTATCTCCAAAAAACCTTTGAACTTTAAATGCTGCTAACGGCCAAACGGTAGATCATATAGATTATGCACGCACATTATTTTAACTGACAAAAGAATGCCAACAAATAACCTGGAATAATCATAACTCAATAATGCACAGTTATCTCCCAGTGCACATAAATGCGCGAAAAAGACCTCTAAACGTTTTCTCTTCAGTAAAGCTTTCCAGTGGATCATTGGATCTTGGCTTTTGCAGATTAGTTATACGCCTTCTTATGCGCTTAAAACGGTGTGCGAGCAAGACATGTACGTTCAGCCGTTTGGCAGCTAGCTCCCTTTATAGATCAAAGCATTTTGGAGATAATCGTTACCAGGAACATTTTACTGTAACCAGCACTAGAGCCAAAAACCAAACTATTTTTTTATGAATATATGGGCGGGGAGGGTTATGGACAGGGGCGTCCAAGCTTTTTTTTTTGGGGGGGGGGTAAAAAATTTTAGGGGGGGGGGGGGTAATTCGTGTTTGGGGGGGGGTAAAATGGCGCGCCCCCCCCAAAATTTTTACCCCGGGGGTAAAATTTGATTGGGGGGGGGGGGTAATTACCCCCCCTAAAGTCTGTTGGGGGGGGTAAATACTCCCCCCAAATCTGTTGGGGGGGGTAATTACCCCCCCCAAACTAATTTACCCCGGGGGTAAAATTTTTGGGGGGGGGGGTAATTTAATTATGTAAAAAAAGCACCTACCTAATCTATTAAGTTAATAAGTACTATCCTATAACATAAAGTGGTAAGTAAGGTTTATTTGACTATAGCTTCAGATTTCATTACTTTTAATACTGAGTTCTCCTTTTTAGGAAAGCTTCACATAGATCCCATGATGGTTCCACACTATTATAGGTCAATCCTTTGAGTGGTTTTAGGCTATTTTTCTCCTCCCTTTTTACCCTTTAGAAAACACGAGTTCTTAGGTGCTAAGGGCGCCACTACTATTCAAATATATAGTAGTATCTCATTCTTTAGAACATAAAAATACAATAATTAACTCACTAACCAATGAACCAATATGATTATACTTTAAAGTGAAACGTCTTATAGGTCCTGGTAAGTTTTATAACTAGTTTTGAGACACCCTGACATCCTCCCAAAAGAAATCGCCTATAGAAATTCTTTTTCATTATTTAATGAGATATTTAAATTAGTTAGGTATCTATTTTATGGAATCTTCAGTGCTTTACAATTACATCATAGTTCCCCGGGATGGTTTAGGGGGGGGGGGCGGGGATTACTCCCTCCCCCCCCCCCAAAAAAAAAAATTTTCAGTAAAATTTTTTTTTAAAGAACATTCAATTTGGGGGGGGTAAATACCCCCCCCAAAAAATTTTTTTTAAAGAACATTTTTTTTGGGGGTGCCTACGGCACCCCCAAGGTAGGGGTAATTTTTTTTGGGGGGGGTATTGTTCAAAAAATTGCCAAATGGCCCATTACCCCCCCCCTTGGACGCCTATGGTTATGGATTCTTCAATTACAAAGTGAAAAGATTTTATTAGGTTTATAGTCGCTATAGAAATATTTAGTATCAAACACATTAAAGTAAAACACTAGAGGGGGAAGGGGTTAAATGACTGTATGTCCCCATCCCAAGGATCTTGTGCCGCCTCTCAATTGGGTCTTTGAAGATAAATAGTATCAGAAATATTAACACAGCCAAGTAGCAAAAAACAATGTGCTAGCAGACGAAAAGGTCCCCTGAAAAGGGGGACGGGTAGTTATCTGTATATACATCTATACCATAGATCTGTTGATCAATTCTACAAAAAATCACGAAACCTTTTAAAGTAGGGTGGAAGTATATTTTATTTTTTCATTTAATTGAAGAGCTGTGATTAAGAAGGGGAGGATAAGGAGAAGGGGGTTGTGGGAAAATTTTCCTTTAGAATTGTTTGTCAAGATCACATTCCCTTTTCCCTGGTTGACATGACTTCTACATGGGTTCTAAATTTTTTATAACCAACATTAAGATTGAAATTTTCTTGTTAATTTCTACCTTTGTCTAGGATTTCTGTACTCGGTGCTATTCTGGTTGTATTGAACCTGAACCTTCCCCACCAGTAATATAGATAGATAGATAGATAGATTGTGGATAGATAGATATATAGATAGATAGATAGATAGATAGATAGATAGATAGATAGATAGATAGATAGATAGATAGATAGATAGATAGATAGATAGATAGATAGATAGATAGATAGATAGATAGATAGATAGATAGATAGATAGATAGATAGATAGATAGATAGATAGATAGATAGATAGATGGACAAACAAAGTATCAGATATAATAACATAGATACACAAACAAAGAGACTGATAAAATAACAATGGATATACAAACAAAGAGACTAACATAAAAACAATGGATATACAAACAAAGAGACTAACATAATAACAATGGATATACAAACAAAGAGACTAACAAAACAACAATGGATATACAAACAAAGAGACTAACAAAACAACAATGGATATACAAACAAAGAGACTAACAAAACAACAATGGATAGACAAACAAAGAGACTGACAAAACAACAACAGATAGACAAACAAAGAGACTGATAAAACAACAACAGATAGACAAACAAAGTGACTGATGAAACAACAATAGATACACAATAGGGTGGGTCGATTTTGGAATTTCACATAAGTAGACATTTGCAAGGGTTACTGGGCCTAAATAAAACCCTGTAAAACTTGAAAGAGGTTTTTTAATCCCAAAACAACGGGCGCGCGGGGGGTATAAAATGTGCCTGCCCCCTTATAAAACCAAAAATTGAAATTCCTTCAAACACAGGCATGTTGCATATCAAAATGACCGCATTGAAATGCTGATTACAGATCTGAAAATTGTTTTGAAAAATATTGATTCAGTATGAAATGGTTTTCAAATAACCTAGTAAAATGATCAATTTTGACTAAATCAGCTGTTTTAAGGTACTTAATGAGATCTTTTCAAAACGGTTTTCAGATTCGAAATCAGCATTTTAATGCGGTCATTTTGATATGCAACATGCCTGTGTCTAAAGGAATTTAAATTTTTGGTTTATAAGGGGGTGGGTACTATTTATACCCCCCGCGCGCCGACAGCCATAAGAGCTAAGTCACTTTTGAAACTTGAATGGGGTTTATCATACATATATATGACTTCCACAACTTATGATAACAGTAAAATCCAAAAAAAAGGGTGAAATGGGCCCACCCTAATACACAAACAAAGAGACTAACAAAACAACAATAGATAGACAAACAAAGAGACTAACAAAACAACAATGGATAGACAAACAAAGACACTGACAAAACAACAATGGATAGACAAACAAAGAGACTGACAAAACTACAACAAACAAAGGAAATTGTACTGTTCAGGACCTACAAGGAGTAAAGCTGAAGATATTCCGAGAGGAGGATGATTTCTGTGACTGCTGTGAGTCTGTCCTCATTCCTTTTTTGGGTAACTACTTAGTTCCTAAGATAACCTATTTGCTTTTTTTTTGGTTGGTTGGCGTTTTTCCCTCATTTGTTTTAAAAATAGATTGAAAAAAGGGAATTCGGGGATATTTTTTTATTACTTGAGATTAGGTTGATTGATTGATTGATTAGCCATAGTCTCTTAGGGTTTGGACCTAAGTATTAATGGAGTGAGCTGAGACACTTTTGTATAGCCACTAGGGCTATCAAGCTCCACGTTTAAGCACATTATGACTTGACCCGCTATCTCATGAGAGCTACTCATTATTACCTCACCCTCGCCGAGTATGGCAGGTGTCCCAAATTAAGTCACAGTAATGAATGACGCTCTCTGCAGAGGAGCGTGGGATAAGGGTAGTACTGATATTATGTACTTGACTATTAAGTATCCAAACTTACTCAATAATCCCCTTCTTACACAACCAGGGGAAGTTGTGTGAATGTATTCAACTGAGAAATTCGAGTTGCCACATGAGGGCTAGAACTCGAACTCTCATCACCGTAAGTCAGTGCCAATTACCACTGAGCTACGAGAGATTAGGTTATATCGGGTGCTTGTAATGTACCTTGTGGTACAAAGATACTTATTTTATATTTATTAATTTTCAGAAGAGGGAGACCCGTGCTTTCAGAAGCTACAGAGTGTCGATATTCAAGATAGAGTAAGTATGGATGGCTCTTAACATTAATTTAGGCATACAAGATGATTCCTATAACAGTTAGGTACAAATTAGAAAGCGTAGGAAATCTATACTCAATGTCAGAAAGTCTGCATGTTCACTTTTCATTTTCATAATTTAATCATCCTTATCAATTGATTTTTGAATTATGGATTCATGAAACATAAGCTGTGATTTTATAAGCGAGGCATTTCCACAATCTAATCTGAAATGTAAGTAATATTGGGAAATTGATGATAGTGCCTAATAAAAATGACGCAATACATACAATGACCAATGGTAGGCAGTATACATTTAAATTGACCAATTGTCGACCAGTTTGATGTGATTTTTTTTAGACACTCAGATTCAATATATTATAGGAATTTATATATTATATGGAATTTCGAATTATATAGAAAATTAAATGCACTGATGCTTTATATTTGTTGATGTTTGTTTGTGTGACTTTCTGATTTGAATATTATTTACAGGGTGTATGTGGACCTCAGTTATCTTGCCAGCTCAGAGAAGGTAAAACATTAATATTAACAATATGTATATTTAAGTCAGGGGCTGTGATAATTCAGTATATTAATTCCATTTGAAAATTTGGATATTATATTGGCTAAATGTAGAAAGAAGGGAGAAAATAAAGAAGTGGGTTGTGGAGAAATCACCCCCCCCCCCATTATCACTGCTTAATACTATTAAGGAAGCTCAACAGATCACAGATGTTTGAGAAAAAAGACAATGTGTCTGCTGGAACAGGACAGGTATAAAAATATGTCTGCTGGAACAGGACAGGTATAAAAATAGGTCTGCTAGAACAGGACAGGTATAAAAATAGGTCTGCTGGAACAGGACATTTTTATAAATATGTCTGCTGGAACAGGACAGGTATAAAATATGTCTGCTGGAACAGGACAGCTATAAAAATATGTCTGCTTGAATAGGACAGCTATAAAATATGTCTGCTGGAACAGGATAGGTATAAAAATATGTCTGCTGGAACAGGACAGGTATAAAAATATGTCTGCTGGAACAGGACAGGTATAAAATATGTCTGCTGGAACAGGACAGGTATAAAAATATGTCTGCTGGAACAGGACAGGTATAAAAATATGTCTGCTGGAACAGGACAGTTATAAAATATGTCTGCTGGAACAGGAAGGTATAAAAATATGTCTGCTGAAACGGGACAGGTATAAAAATATGTCAGGACATCAAAACAAAGTTCTTGCAATCAAAAGCTTTGTTATCTAAGAGCTAAGACCTCCTTTCCATATACATTTCTACCTAAACCAACCAAATCTAACATAACAAGAACTGTATATAAATGATTAAAATTCAAAATAATGTTATTTTTTTTCTTTCAGTTATGATCAAAAGTTGCAAGATGGAACTTTGGGTAAATATGAAATATTGATTTGCTACTGCTTTTATTTTCTTATGTTTTCACTAGCGACTGCGCCTCTAGCATCTATGGGCTTAATATTCGATGAAATATGGAAGGGTAATAAAATAGCTTAAAACCATACCTACCCGGACTTTTTATTAAAATAAAATAGCCTATAACTATCCTGAGACCTACAAGTAACTTCACTGTAAAGGAGGACCATATCGGTTTAGCGGTTAGCGAGATCCTTTGATACAGACAAATAAGCTAACTACTTCATTAATACAAATATCTGGATATGAAGAAACGTGTGCCAACTTAAAAGATGATAGAAATATGTGAAGATAAATAGATTTATTGATAGTTAGACAGTCAAGTGATTAGACAAATAGATTGACAGATAGATAGAAAAAGAGAAAGTTTCCCCCTGCACTGCCAATGATTGTTTGATTTGATGCTCCTGTTGATTAAAATATTTTGCTTCAAAATATTAGGTACTATTTCTTTAATTGTTTTCCTTCAAATTTAATATTAGTTACTATTTATTTAATGGCTTTCATACTCAACAATTACATACAAGGAATTGATGAATCCAAACCAACTTGTGATGAGAATGGCTACTATAATCCCCTCCAGTGCATCTTTGCTGGCATTTGCAGGTAATATTACAAAATGCTCTGTGTCAAAGGCCTTTTCTAAATCTTGAAATCTTAACCCTTACAGATCGGGGGGGGGGGTCATATTGACCCCCCCCTCTAGTTTTTTCAATGTCATTTTTTTTGTAGGTAAGATGGAGAGCTGTTACTTCATGACTTTTTAAGTTTAGTAATTATGCGTCGGCAAGAGTTGATTTTATTAGGATATCTGGTCTGTGTCGGTCGTGGTGTCCGGTCAAAGTCAGTTGGGTAGCACCAAAATTTTAAAAAAATTCTAAATAAATCTTAATTTCTACATTATGACTTTTGAAACCTAAATTTTTTTTGGTGAATACTAAGATATCAATGACCTTATGAGAAAAGTGGTGTTATGACCGTTTGACCGCACCCTGACCGACTTTATGACCGATTTTTGTCCGGCTTTTACTACAGACATATATCATGAATATCGTGGCTTCTATTACAGCTAGAGACCTATAAATTTTTTTGGTAAATTCTTGAGCAACAATAAACAGATAAAAATATTAATTGGCGCCGCCAACCGCCGTTTTACCGCCGTAACCGCCGAAAATAACGGTTTCCGTTATTTGCCGTTTTTCGGCGATGATCAGAAAAAGTAATTTTTTTGTTATGAAAAATAAAAGTTCGTCCTAAAATTTGATCATCCTAGCTGCAAAATTGGCCGCTCTACAGCTGTTTTAAAATTTAGCGGCTGGCCGCTAAAAAGCGGCTAAGGAGCGGCCTGACCGCTATGACTAGAAAAAGTAATTTTCTCTAAAAATACACATGAACCACCAGAAAAAAATTTTACGTCTTTATCTGTAACAGAAGCCAAGATAGAGGGGGGGGTCAATATGACCCCCCCCCCCCCCCGATCTATTAAGGTGGGAATTGGGGCCCGATTTGTAAGGGTTAATAGAACTAGAAATAAATTTAAAAAATTGATTTCCAGTATGGATTCGGAACCGATTAATATCCGCCAAAATAGAAAAAGTTCCCAGTTATAATAAAAAATTATATATTGCATCGTTTTAAGACAATTTTCTACGAAGAATATAATAAAAATCTTAAAATGAATACCAGTTTTATTATCCTTCGGATCCTCGGGGCTAAAAAAACTAGTTTTAATCTTATAATCTTATATTTTGTCGTCTGTGGAAAGCTGACTATAGTACGATGTGATAAATAACTATGAAAAACAAATTAGAAAATATTTCCTGGAATAAATGCTGATCATGATACCTTTATTGATGTTGTAGGTGTGTAGATAAGAAAACTGGTTTTCCTGCTTTTGGATTTACTCTCAATATTGAGGGTGCAAATGCTGAAGGTAAAGATTCTGAGTATCTTAAGGATAAAGTAGAATGATGTTTGCCTGTCCGTCTGAAGCTTAAAATCTTTGTAACTGTTTGGACTCCACTCTTTAGAGATTAAAGGTAATGGTACTACGGTGGTTTTAAGCTATATTCTTGAGAGTTAGACGACACCCAAATTCCCCTAAAGAGAAATATTACCCTCTCCTTAATAATTGTTTTTACACCACATGAAATATTTGGAGTGGGGTAACCCCCACCAAACCTAGGGACAAAGCCACTAGTATTTCTTTTAAGTAGTATAATTGTTCGTCTTTTTTTCTGAAAAATTTAGCAATCCTTTTAGATTGCATTTAACATGTTTTATGCTATTTTTAGAAGGTGTATTTCAAATTTAAATCTCTTCATGTCACCTTTTTTGGTATTGACATCATAAAATACCCTATACCACATCTCTTCTCTAGGAGGTTTCTTTCACCCTTCCGCTTCTCATACCCTCTACTATGACGTCAAAAGAACACGTAATCCAAACTCGGTGACATCTATCCCCATTCTGGTAGAGCCATTTGACTGGCCATTACAAACATGTCAAATTTGTATAGGTGTTGATTGTGGATGTGGTACTCATGTGAATGAGCTGAGACATATGAGCTGTCCTATGGAGGTAAATTTTTTAAAGCGAAGCTTTTCTATATTTAGGTACGGTCCATCCGTCCGTCCGAAACGGATAGCTTTTATTGTTAATTTATGCATGTTAGAATTATCCCATTTATTTCAAACTTTAAAATCAAAATTCATTCCTGTGATAGTTAGGTATGGTGTGGAGCGAGGCAACTCAATAATCATTACCAGAATGTCCACACGTTCATTTTAAACATGTTGATTTTTACTTTTTTGACATAAAATTTTTATGTAATATAATTAATAATTTTCCAAATGATCTGATTTTTGAAATACTTATTCTTAGGACAACAAAGCACAATGTTATAAGCAAAGCACGTCTATTATCAAATCCTAAAAATGTAAGTATGTCCTTAAACATTGTCCTTTATTTGAGCAGTTTTTCAACAAATTTAATTACAATTTTGTTATGACTTCTATGACTTTATATTCTGATAATTCAGTTTTGACAAACTACAAGTGTTAAGTAAATTTTAGTGACTTATGGAGATGCTTCGCTTATAATATTGAACCTGATTGTCCTAGGAATCTAAATTCCAAAAATCAGATTGATAGAAGAAATATCATACAAATAAGTTAAAAACTATCATGCTTAAAATGGACGTACGGACTTTATGGTTTCGATTATAGAGTTGCAATGCTTTCTAAATCGTACCTAACAGTTACAGGAATCATCAGATAGGATAACTCTAACATGTATAAATTAACGATAAACAGACGTAGGCACCGGCTAAAAAAACTGGTTTTAATCTTATGATTGTACATTTTTATATTCGTAGAAAGCTGGATATAATACGATGCAAGACATAGTTTTTTTCGTATGGATGAGAACCGGTTCCTATCAACCGGATTCGAATGAATACGAGAATAGTTATTTCTCACATCGTATTATAAACGGCTTTCCGCGGATATAGAATGTACAATTATAAGATTAAGACTAGTTTTTTATTTGATTATTCAGTTCTGACACTATACAAGTGTTAATGTCCGTTTGTCATAACTTTTCAGTGCTTCGCTTTTATAGATATTGTCATCCTTGTAGATGCTTAAATTAGATTAGGATAGGTGAGGATATATAAAATTATTGGTTATTATGTTTTTTTAAAATGATGTCATCCTTGTAATAAAGCAACAGGATGTTCATAAGTTTTTCTGTCTGTTCTTGTGGTTCTCACAAACCGCTGCACTGATAATGAAGCTCCATTACAATGTAGCTTAGGTCATTCGAAGGTTTTATACCTATTTTAGGGGAAAGTACCAACTCCATCAGTAGAGAAATTGCCCCTAGAAAAAATTATACATACCCCAAGAAATATTTTTAATGCTTTTGTGCAGGTTGATTATAATGGAGGATCAGAAGGAAGTATACAACAATACATCAAAGAGTTAAAAGAGTGTGAACAAAGGGATGATTACTACTTTCAAGTAAATTTATTTCTGACTCTGAAGTTATATAAAGTAGTAAGATTTTTTTTGTCTGTAGCCAAAGGCCTCGGAATCCACTGATCTTGTCTTGAATTGGTTTAAGGCTATTTTTCCTACAGGCTTGAAGAGAAGCAACTAATAACCTATTATATAAAGTAGTAAGCGTTTTTTTTGTCTCTCCCAAAGGATATCGCTAACCGCTGAACCGATACTGTTCTCCTTTACAGTGAAGCTTCTTATTAGGCTTTACACTATTTTTGGGGAGGGTTTCTTCACCCCCCCCCCCAAAAAAAAGTATTTTTACTCTTTTGAAACTCAGATTTAAAATGGGATGAGGTCGACTTTTCTTCCTCCTACCTTAAGTGCCCCTAGAGGCGTAGCCGCGAGTTATATATATATAACAAAAAATTGAAAATCATGATTTAAAAAAAAATGATATTTGATTCCATGATCAGAATATAAGACAAAGGTCGTGCAATCAAAAGTGTTGGTTGTCTGAAGTTAAGCCCATAATGGCTATATGTATAGCATCGTACTATAGACAATTTTCCACGATTATCAAAATGAAAATCATAAAATTATTACCAGTTTTGTTAGATCGGGGATAATAAAAATTGTTTTAATCTTATAATTTTAATGTTAATATCCGCGGAAAGCTGTCTTATAATACAATGAGATAAATAAATATTCTTGTAAAATTTATCTATAATTTTGTATTATTAAAAAAATCATTACTTCTTAATCATTATCCAGAAGTTTAAAAAAATAAATAATAAGATTTAACAAATAATTTAGAACTATTTATGCAGGATACATTGAGATGTTTGCCATCTGGAGACTTTGATCATGCACAATGTATGGCTCAAGTTTTGGAGGTAAATTTTTATCTGGACTAAATTTCTGGAATCTACTGCAGTTCACGGTAAAGTATTGTTGGTAAGCAATATTTCCAAAAATCTATGAATTTTAAAGGCTGCTAGCTGCCAAACGGCTGAACGTACAGATCATACCCGCACATCATTTTAAGCGGTATAAGAAGGCCTACAAATAATCTGGAATAGCCAAGATCCATTTATGCACAGGGAAAGCTTCACTAAAGAAAAAAAAACGCGTAAAATAGGTCTTTTTTTGCGCATTTCTCTGCACTGCGAGATAATTATGCATTATTGATTTATGGCTATTCCAGATTATTTGTAGGCCTTCTTATGCCGCTTAAAACAGTGTGCGGGCATGATCTGTACGTTCAGCCGTTTGGTAGCTAGCAGCCTTTAAAATTCATAGATTTTTGGAAATATTGCTTACCAGCAATATTTTACCGTGAACTGCAGTAGATCTAATTTCTGTATTGTGAATTGTATGATCACATTGGATCTAAAAAATACGTGGATATCATGACGGGGGAAAAATTTTCTTCAAATTACCTTGCTAACACGGAACTCGTTTATTGGTCAATTTGTTCATCCAGTATGGGGTAAGGGGATGAGGTAGAAGGAGTGGAAGTGGGGAATCGTTATTTTATCCCGCGGTGTGTTTTACTTTATTAGAGAACATGAAAATCTGGTGAAAGATCCAAGTAATAATATATCCATTATAATCACTTTTCTTTACACCATATCATTTCAAATGCTCAGTCCTTTTCTTTGTTTAGTAGCGAAGATACTTTACAATTTACTTTATTTGTCTGCCGTTAAGCTATTGGGTAAATCTAATATTCTCGCTGATATATAAGATAAACTACTGATTTTGTGGTAAAAATACACCTTGCTAAAAAACACTCAATAAACAACTTACTTTTGTCTTTAATAGCTTGTTCAGGCAACATAAGACAAATATATATTTTTTATATAAAGTTTTTGCAAATTTCTACTTTTAAAAAATCACATATTCCTCTTTCTTCTTCTCTGTTATGACCACTGAACAACTGATTTACAACTCACTTTGTCCGTTTGTCTATTCATGATTTGCTTGTGCATTGCTATTTAAAGATGTTTTCATACTAATTCTTTTCCTTATCCCTCATACAATTTATATTCTTTTAATTTTGGGGTAGTTGCACGAAATGCATTTATACTTGAATTTAGTGAACTTCATATTTTTTCCTGTTCAATGGTTTAAACTATGTTTGTAGGTCATATATATGTAAGAATTTGAAATTTCTACCATGCAGTTTTAAAAGAAAAACTTGAAAATCATATTCTTGTGATATATGCAATTTACATTTTTCATTTTCACAAAAACAGCATGACAACTAATATAGTGATTAGTGATGTCTAATTTTTTTTTATTTATTGTAATACAAAATTATATATGTTTGATGGTATACTTGTAACTTGTGCTTGAAATAATTTTTCTGAAATGCACTTCATGCAACTATCCCTTTCATGATATAATTTGCACAGGGTGAGGATGACACTGATTTTGGAGAGATTTGTTTTTGTATTGATGATGAGGCAAACTATAATAGTAGTGGTAGTGCTGTTGTTCATATAGGTAAACTATTATAGTAGTGCCAGTGCTGTTGTTCACATAGGTAAACTATAACAATAGTGCTAGTGTTCATATAGGTAAACTGTAATAGTAGTGCTAGTACTCATATAGGTAAACTATAATAGTAGTGCTAGTGTTCATATAGGTAAACTATAATAGTAGTGCTAGTGTTCATATAGGTAAACTATAATAGTAGAGCTAGTGCTAGTGTTCATATAGGTAAACTATTATAGTAGTGCCAGTGCTGTTGTTCATATAGGTAAACTATTATAGTAGTGCCAGTGCTGTTATTCATATAGGTAAACTATAATAGTAGTGCTAGTGTTCATATAGTCAAACTATAATAGTAGTCCTAGTGTTCATATAGATAAACTATAATAGTAGTGCTAGTGTTCATATAGGTAAACTATAATAGAAGTGCAAGTGTTCATATAGTTAAGCTATAATAGTAGTGCTAGTGTTCATATAGGTAAAATATAATATTAGTGCAAGTGATGTTGTCCATTTAGGTTAACTAGTATAGTAGTGCTAGTGTTGTTGTTTATATAGTAGTTCTAGTGTTCATATAGGTAAACAATAATAGTAGTGTCAGTGCTGTTATATAGTAGTACTAGTGTTCATATATGGAATATTTAGCCCGCTGCAAGTTTCACTTCATCAGACAACATGAAAATCCAGGTGTAACATCGAAGTAATAATATATCCATTGATGAAGACTAAATTTAGAATTGGCCTCAAGTATGCTGGATTGCCACAGTGTTGATTATTTACATCCTGAAGGATATTACAGGTTATAGTTCTTTCCAGTATGGCTTTGAAACCGATTATTATCCGCTGGTTTAGGGCAGGTTCTATTCTATACTGAAAAATCATGTATTGTGTCATTTTTTAATTTTTAGTTTTACTATCTGCGGAAAGCTGACTATAATACGATGCGATAAATAACCATTATAGCATTGTATGGATACTGTCAGCTTTCCGCGGATATTAAAATAATGAAATTTTGTCCAGCTATCTGAAAAAGCTATGTATCGCATTATATCATATCACTTTCTGCGGATATTAAAATGAAAAAATATAAGATTAAAACTGGTATTAATCTTTCGATTTTTTTTTATTTTCGTGGAAAATTATCTGTAATACAATGCTTGATTTTTCAGTATGGCACAGAACTATTTCTAATCCAGTGGATGTTAATCATTTTCAAAGCAATACTGGAAAAAAGAATCTTTTTAGAATGAACTTCTTTGGGTTTTTAGAATACATAGTCAAGAAAAATATACTCAATTATACTAATTTATTTACAGATTTTTTAGTAACTTACGGTTAATTTTCATGGGGTTTGACACAAATTTTGTAACAGTTTAGTTATTGCCATAAATATATAAATACTGTTTTCACTAAAAAAATCATTTTAGGCCATGTGAAGCTGAATATAGAGAAAAGACAAGGCAAATAAAGTAAGTTAAAACTTCACGTCAAATTTAATTGACTTTACATATCATCTTAATTCTTACATTTTTCATCATTCACAGCAATTTACCTTGTAAAATAAAGAATTAGGTTCCTAACTGCTCCTTCTTGCAAGATGTTTAATTTCAAAAGTTGAAGGGGATTTTTCTTACCTTTGTAATGTAATAGGATTTTTGTTTTATCTGGGTTAACTTTACAGTAACAAACCAACTTTATAATTAACTTTGTCAGTCCTTCTGTCTGTAACGCTAAGGGGGAAATGTAATTTTCTCTGCTGGTATTTAAGATTTTGGATACTAAAGGGTACTTGGTCCATCTGTCTGTCGGTAATGCTTCACAAGACAAAGATACCAAATTGTTATAGAGTTTTCTTGATGTTTATATGATTGATCGCGATGCTGTACGTATTGGTGCAAAAAATGGGGACAAATTTCAAATTGTTTTGGCGTGTGACGTCATGCCCCCATCTCTTTTCTAGGGGGGTTCTTTCCTCTTTTCCTTTTCTTTCCCCTCACTTGCGACGTAAATAAACAGCCCCGTCAAATCAATTTAAAAATTGTCCCCATTTTTTGTACCAATACGTACAGCATCATTGATCGCATATTTTCTTTCTTCCTGAACATTTGTTCATTCATGACTTTTTTTGTGTGTCGCTTATTATGGATGTTAACAAACTTGTTTTAATTTTAATTTTTAATTAAGAGGAAATTTTACAGTAATGGATGCCACTTATGTTGTTAATGGAACAACTCACAATATTTTATCAGTAAGTATTTTATAAAATGCATTTATGAAAGTGCCTGATAATCATTGAAACCTTCCTTTCTCTATGTTCTAAAGGGTGAGCAAAAAAAATGCCTACCTTTTTAAAATTCAAATTGCACGGCTTGTGTTAATGGTAGAAAAATGTTATGCATATCGTTAGAACTGCTTTGAACTCTATTTTTTGGAAATATAAGAACGATTCCTCTGCTACGTATAGTTAGGGAGCTACATGTTAAAATGTCCCAACTGATATAAAACTTGACTTGCGAGCAAATTTTAAAATATAACTAAAAATTAGAGAAGATATTTTGCAAAAAGAGATGCCTACATTTTTAAATTTCAAATTGCGCAGCTTGTGTTAACAGTAGAAAAATGTTACACATACCGTAAGAACCGCTATGAACTGTATTTTTGGAAATATAAGAATGGTTCCTGTGATACGCATAGTTTAGGAGCCAGATGGTAAAATGTCCCAAAATTTACTCGCAAGTCAAGTTTTAAGTCAATTGGAACATTTTAACACGTAGCTCCTAAACTAAGCGTAGCACAGGAATCGTTTTTATATTTCCTAAAAATAGACTTCATAGCAGTTCTAACGATATGCATAACATTTTTCTACTATTAACACAAGCAGCGCAATTTCAATTTTAAAAATGTACACATTTTTTTTGCTGACCCTTTAAATATGTTTAAATTTATTGAATGCCCTATCAACTTAATGTATTATTTATAAGTTGTAAGATAAAAAAAACATAATTGAATATCTCAAATAGCAAAATAACCTATCAAAAGCTGCTGTGAAAATACGAAGGAACTATACCCAATATTTTTAATGAAACTTTTTCATTTATAAACCAGTTGCGTTTCCCACCCATCCTCACATTTTTCGACGTGTCTCCTAAAGTACAAACAGCACAAAAATTGCATTTATATTCCCAACAAGGATGACAACATCCATAAGTAGCGAAGCACAAAAAATTAAATAAGAATTTAGATATTAGTTGTCTTTTCTTAATATTTATATTTCAGTACTATGCCTGACGGTCAAAGTAAATTACATACTGGATGCTCAAAACATCGGGAAATTTAATTTGGATATTTTTAACTACAAAAATTTAAAAAAAACGGACCATAAACATTAAAGATATAAGGAAAAATGTGTAAAATATAAAAATAGCCAAAAACCTGCAAAAAGGCAGTCTGACCGCCATTGATGTTTTCTTGAAACGACAGGAAATTTAATTTTGATATCTATAACTGAAAAAAAAAATTTTTGGAAATCGGACCATAAACACCAAAGATATGGAGAAAAATGTGAAAAATATAAAAATAGCCAAAACCTGCAAAAAGGCAGTCTGACCGTCATAGTTGTTTTCTTGAAACGACATAAAATTTAATTTTAATACTATAACTGAAAAAATTTTGGAAATCGGACCATAAACACCAAAGATAGGGAGAAAAATGTGAAAAATACAAAAATAGCCTAAAACCTGCTAAAATGCGGTCCTACCGCCATTGATGTTTTAAAGTCAAAATTATTCTCTTCATATTTCATTGGATGAAAATCAATAAAAATTTCATTGATTTCTAAAAGCAAATTCTTTTTAGAAGGAAATAGTTTATCTTTAAATAAAAAAAATAATTTTAGGATTCGTGGATACCAAATTGTTCTCCCGATGGTTACTACAACCTTAAACAGAAAGCTAGAGACAATTCTGAAAATGGTAAAACAACTTTTTAAAAAATTATTTTTATACTTTCCCTCAAAGGGATTAGTGAGCACAGAACCCATTACCCCACCCCATTATAAATAAAATAAATTGAAAATTAATAGAGATTGTTTCTTCCTTTTTTTGTGCGAAACCCATGCGAGGGGCTTTAACAATATGATGCTCTAACCCTGCGGGGCCACTCTTTACCCAATATAACCTGACCCAATCACAAATCACAAACATTTTTTTTAAAATGTATTATTTTCATTTTATCTCAAAATAAGGTCAGGGGAGAAGCAGGGTTTTCTGTGTTTGACTAGGCACTTAGAGTGACATTGCCAATATTGATAACGTTCTTAGACCTTTTTCTGATTAGTTAAACTTTGATTTTATGTTTGTTTTTTGGTATTATCCTCTTAGGATCTTTTCCCTTCAATTTAGAACAATGACTCTGGCCATAGCGCTCAGCACTCTGGCCTGCCTAGCCCCAGCGCTCGACCCCCTAGCCTGCCTAGCCGCAGCGCTTAGCCCCCTAGCCTACCTATCCGCAGCGCTCGGGCATCTAGCCAATAACCTAACCTAACATTATGTAAAAAAATTCCAAGAGTTTTTTTCATCCAACTTTAAGAAACATTTTAAATCATCTAAAGTTTAAGCATTTTTTTGGCATTTTTATTATTTAGGTTATTGTAGTAACAAACATAATGAACAAATAGAGGAATTTGCTGGCGTTTATGTTCAAATGGATTGTTTATGTGTTCAGGTTTTTATCTTTTTTAGTAGCTCTATAAGTGTCACTAGAGGCTCACCCCTAGGGCCTAGCCTCTAGCGAACGTGGAGGTTGTAAGGAACATAAAGAATAAAAAAGCTTCCTTGAAAAGGTAGCTGGACAAAATGTCTTAAAAAATCAGCATTGTGGTGTCATAAAAATGAGGGATTATCCATTTCTTTTTTTAGGGGTTCTCTTAATTCTACTTCTCCACTCATCTCCCTCATTTTTATGACGTTACATGGATGAGTTTTGAGACACTTCGTCCAGCTACTTGAAAAGTATAACCAAAAAATATCTTCAGACAACAAAAGTTTAATTCATACCATAGGATTGTCAGTCTGTCCTTCAGAAATAATTACTCTCCATTCAACGAATAAACATTTGTAAGAATTGCAGAAAAATAAAATAGCCTCGGGCTTGGCTTGATATAAGTATGCGTTAACCGGGATTTGACGAGTAAGCTACTAGCGCACACTATCTCTCTCTTTAGTTTCCTCTCTTTTTTCTATATTAATATACATTTAAACATTATTACTTTCTTTTCTTTTTGTCTATGGTTGAACATATAAATTGCATATGATTTAATCGACCTTTTTTTGTAAAAAAGCTAATCAAAAAGTTCATAGTATTTGTCTATCTGTCTTTTTCATTTCTAAATTTAAAATTCAAAATTTTGTTTGATTATTAAACAAAGGACCTATTTTGGTTTTACAATATTGTTACTTTGAAATGGAATGTCTCCCACTTATAAGCCAATTGTAATATTTATTTATATTCAGGTAAGAGATGCCATGTTAAAAACAGATGACCGTCCCAGCTGTCTGACAAATGGATCCTTCAATCCAAAACAGTGCAGGTTTCTATTCCAATTTGATAAATTTGTTTATGGGTCATTTGGTTTTGCCGACGAAGCCCAATCTGTACCACTTTTGCACCACTGTGACGTCATATAAATGATGGAGATGAGAGGAGAAGTGGGAAAGAAAACCAATAAAAAAGAGATGGAGAATTCCTCATTTTTATTACGTCACAGGAATCAAAAGTGGTACAGATTGGGCTTCGTCGGTTCTGCCCACGAGGGGTCATATGAAAGGATTGACTTTTAGCTACTTCCCTTTTTGGTTGGGCCGGATATCCGGTTTTGTCGAATATCCGGCCATTTTCAATATCTGCCCGGATAACAATTATTGAAACTATCCGGATACTAGATATCCGTTCGAAAATTCGATAATTTGCCGTATATCGGGCCTTTTTCAATATCCGGCTTGATACCAGATATCCGGCATTAAAAAAACGTCCGGATATCCGGCCCAACCTTGGTTTCCTTCTTTGTTTTAGAGGAGAGAGGTGTTACTGTGTAAATGAGTTTGGGAAGCAAGTGAGCCTAGAGAAATATATCACTGAAATGAATGATAATTGTGAGGACACCTATTGGGTTAGGGATCCCAGATTTGATCTTTAAACCAGGGACAAGGGAATGATATTCTGACAAATAACTCTAAAGGAAAATTTCCCCACTTCTCCTTTTCCTCCCCTTCTTTCCCACCCCTCTTCAGATACATGACAAAAACAAAATATACCACAGTACTTAGTAAGGTTTTGTGATTTTTTTGAAGAATTTGTTGGTTAGAATAGCTACCCCTGTCTTGAAACAAGGTCTTGAAATGGATATATTATTACTTGGATGTTACACCAGATTTTCATGTCACCTAAGAAAGTGAAACTCGCAGCGGGCTAAAATAACTATTTCCCCCATTACCCCAACCCCCCCTACTGGATGAATGAATTAAATAATAAATTATATCCATGTTAAAACCCTAAATTGACGACAATTTTTCCCCTGTCATAATATTCATGTATATTCTACATCCATTGCATTGGTTTATCATATCCATTAAGGAATAACATCAAATTAAAAAAAATAAACGTATTTTTTTTAAGTATGATAAAATGATTCATGAAGAAATATACGTACGTTTTGTAAAAAAGAAATTGTCTAAAAATAAAAACTGCAACTAGAAAATAAATAGTATTAAATTTTCTCCCAATTATATTGAATTAACTGAAGGAATGTCCGTACGTCTGTCCATCTGTCTAGAGTTTAAAAGAGTGGTAAAGAACATTATATTTATTTTTATAACGTTTTTAGACATAACATTCACTTAATTCATCACTAGCGGCTACGCCCTTAGAGGGCACTTAAGGGTTGGGGGGGGGGGGTGGGGAAGGTTGTTGAAATCGACAATCTGATTTTTAATTTTAGTTTAATACTAAAAAAAAAATTTTGGAGGGAGAGAGAGGATAATGGATTTAAAATAACTACATATATTCTGTCTGAATTGAATGCATAAGTCAAAGCATAATCTAAAAGTCCAATGTTATTTCCCTGAATACTTATTTTATTGGCTGAAAATCTCCGCCTTTTCCATGTTAAACCATGATTCAAATGGTTATGGCGCCATTAAAGTTAGGATGTGAACCTTATATTTTCTCCCTTAAAAATATAACTTTTTTTGAAACCGTTTAAACTAATGGATGTAAATATACGTGGATGTTATGACAGGGGAAAAATTGAAGTTAATTTGGCTTGCAAACATGGAACTCGTTTATTGATCAGTCTGTTCATCTAGAAGGAGGGGAGAGGATAAGGAAAAGGGGGTGGAAGGGGGAAGCCCGCTGCAAATCTGGTGTAAGATCAAAACTAATAATGATAAATCCATTTATAAACTGTACTAGTGTCTAAACAAAGTTGAAATCATCCATAGCCAAAGAAGATAAAGTATAGAATAGAATCCAGGTAGAAGATTCTGCCTAGCTAGCCTGAAATAAAATTGGAACATTTGAAAGACAAAAATGGCTATAAGGCTGTTAGTAAATAACATGATTTCAGTAATTATTCAGAAAAAATATTCAAAATAAATTCCTTTTGCAATAATTTACTAAAAGCCTTGTAGCCAAGAATCCACCTTTCTCTTCCCTATTCACAATAGATTAAAAATGAATTTGATGTGCATTTTAAGCCTTAAAAAATATAATTATGTAAGAAAATTTACAAAAAATATTGGTCTCAGTATTTATATTATAAAACTAGGTTGCGCTCTTATGTATGTTTTTAAACAGCTGATTTATACATGATAGCAACTACATCCATACATTAACTTGTGGTAGGGGGGGAGGGGGGAGGAAGGAGGAAGGGGCTGTACCCATTTAACTGACCCTTGAAAATTACAAATGTGGTCAATCAAACTTACCAAAATTAAAACAACATAATCTTAAGTGACTTTTCATGTTTGTCTAAATCAACCAAGCAGCTCTTGCTGTCTTCACTTCAATAAGAGGTGTGTATCAGAGGCGATAGTCTCAATTAGATATTTATGGGTTATTAATTACCTTCTGATTCCTTAGAGTTTTTGTAAATTGTCCCAAAGCGTGTTACAATAAAATACATAATTATAAATCTTGAAGATCAAAATGATTTTAATAGTATATATTAGATTTTGATAACAATTAAATTTTTCTAATTTTGTCCAACTAGTCAGTGTGATTTGTACTTTAGCCTAATTGTCATTACTGCGCAAGTCAAAGATTCCTTCAAATTTCCCAGAAATTTTTAGGGTTTTCACTTCTATTCCTCCTTATTCTATGTCCATAGCTAGTGTAAAATATCAAGAAAATCTTAATAATATGATGATATTACAGTTAGGAGGTTGAACTAATTTCTTCCCACTTGAAGATTGTATAAACTTTGTCCTTTTTTAAACCATCTATTGTGTACTAGATTGAAACAAAAAAAATAGCGTCGGAAATGTCCGTACAAAAGAACAGAAAGCAGTTTGATAACTGACGAAAACGGTCTCCATTACTTTGGCTAGATTATACATCTATACTTATACATTTATTTAAAGTTGAGAACATTCATAAATAATAAGTAGGAGTAAAATATCAAGAAAACCCATAGATGCTCATTATTCATAGGAGTTTTGGAATAAAATTACAACAGACAAAATGAATCAAAGATTAGATAATCAATTTACGATCAAAATAGTCTTAATAGTTATTTATCGCATCGTATTATAAACAGCTTTCCGCGGATATAGAATGTACAATTATAAGATTAAAACCAGTTTTTTAGCCCCGAGGTGCCAAAGGCACGGGCAAAAAAACTGGTTTTAATCTTATGATTGTACATTTCTATATTTGTAGAAAGCTGGATATAATACGATGCTAGACATATTTTTTTCGTATGGATGAGAACCGGTTCTAATCCACCGGTTTCGAATGAATACGAGAAAAAAAATTAAACCAACTATCTTCAGAAAATCACTGACCATATTATAGACTTAATTTGCATTTGTCATAGGAATCTTCATAAAAATGTTTATACTTTTTGTTAACTTGTAATGTTTTATAACAAAAAACTAAATAAATGTTTATTTATATACTTTTTAAAAACAATTTACAAGGTAAATAGATACATTTGGATATATTTTAAATACATTTAGAAAAACAAACAAGAAAGGCAACATCCATAAGAACATGATCAAGATATCAAGCATATATTTTCATTATAAATCTGCAAAATATGAACAGAAATCAACTAATCTATAATACAAAGTAGCTTGATGTCTGTCCGTCTGACTTTCCGTCCCTTAAGATCTCAGTAACCACTGAACCGATCAGATTCTACTATACTCAATTTATTTTATTCTTTTTTTTTAAACCTAGAGACTAGGGGCGAAGCCGTTGGTAAAAATATAATGCAAAAAGGAAACAACCTGAACAGCTTGATATAAATGTAGATTTTTAACCAGAAGAAAGGTTAAGAATGATTTTTATTTACCTATTAAAGATTTTATAGAAAGCTTGCAGAATACATAAATGTACGAAAAAAATAGAGGGTGTACTTCAAGCTGCAAGAAGCTTATAAAGATGTCAAAAAGGCATTTATTTGAATCAAGCTCAGCTGCCGAATGTAAGCCGCAACTAAGGCTCACAGGGATAGTTGCTTGAAGTGCATTTCAGAAAAAATGATTTGAAGCATAAGTGATAAGTATTATACTATACCATCAAACATTTATAATTTTGTATTATAAAAAATAACAAATATTTTGACTACTAAATTTTATCAAAGTTATGCCTTATAAATGTAGTTTAAACCATTGAACAAGAAAATATATGCAGTTCACTAAGTTTAAATGCATTTCGTGCAATTACCCCTTTAAACCCGTTTGGGTGCATTGCAAATTTGTTTGAAAAGAGAGATTACCAAATTTAAACTTCCAGATGATTTTTAACATTCTAAAAGTCTGATTTCCCTGAGACTTACATACGGCTTACGAGCGGCTGCCAAGCTATAATTTAAATACATCCGTGAAGCGATTAATCTTGACTAACTGTTTGAACCACCAGAATTGTATAATCTTCACCTAAATTACAAGGATAATTAAGCAGCTGTAACCAATTATACGTGTTTTTGTACGGCAACACTTCGTAGTAAAGACTAGAAAATAAATAGTTGAGAAAATTTGTTATTATTGTTTAATTGTCTCACCGCTGGCTGCGCTGGCCTTTTTATTGCTCTACTTTTGTCTATTACTGCATAGATGATAAATATTATAAATGTAAAACATCACGAAACCTTTCCCCCCAAAAATATTTATTGCCGTGTTTGTTTGTAAGCAGGGGCATGCTATGGGGTATAACGTCCTACCTGAGGTAAATAATTTGGTATATACATTCAACACTTTACCTTATCTTAAAATGCTTGAAAACAATTAGGTGGATAACTCTACATTTATTTGTTTATCACTTTCGGTCAGGTTAAGTTGGGTTAATTTGGTTACTGGGTAGCTTCGCATAATTAGATATAGGCTTTACAGGATTAGGGCCCTATAAAAAAAAGCCACCCCGCCTTCCCCCCCCCCCCAATACCCTTACCTGGGGCTATTAGAAACTCAATTTTAGAGTTCTTAACTCTGATGTAAGAAAGTTCATTGGTTGGGTCCATATCTCTCACTATGCTTCGAGACTAAAATTTAAACTTTTAGGTCAATAACTTTATCTATGTGTCTGTCTGTCTGTATTTCTGTTTTGTATGTCTGTATTTTTGTTCTGTATGTCTGTATTTGTGTTCTGTATGTCTGTATTTCTGTTCTGTATGTCTGTATTTCTGTTCTGTATGTCTGTATTTCTGTTCTGTATGTCTGTATTTGTGTTCTTTATGTCTGTATTTCTGTTCTGTAGTTCTGTAATTCTGTTCTGTATGTCTGTATTTCTGTTCTGTATGTCTGTATTTCTGTTCTGTATGTCTGTATTTCTGTTCTGTATGTCTGTATTTCTGTTCTGTATGTCTGTATTTCTGTTCTGTATGTCTGTATTTCTGTTCTGTATGTCTGTATTTCTGTTCTGTATGTCTGTATTTCTGTTCTGTATGTCTGTATTTCTGTTCTGTATGTCTGTATTTCTGTTCTGTATGTCTGTATTTCTGTTCTGTATGTCTGTATTTCTGTTCTGTATGTCTGTATTTCTGTTCTGTATGTCTGTATTTCTGTTCTGTATGTCTGTATTTCTGTTCTGTATGTCTGTATTTCTGTTCTGTATGTCTGTATTTCTGTTCTGTATGTCTGTATTTCTGTCTATATCTCTCACTATGTTACGAGATTAAAAAATCTTTCTGTCTGTATTATATGTCTGTATGACTTTATGTCTATCTGTCCGTATATCTGTATGTCTATCTGTATGTCTATCTGTATGTATGTCTGTCTGTATGAATATCAATCTATCTATTTTTCTGTCTGTCTATCTGTTTGTCTGTCTGTTTGTCTGTCTGTTTGTCTGTCTGTTTGTCTGTCTGTTTGTCTGTCTGTTTGTCTGTCTGTTTGTCTGTCTGTTTGTCTGTCTGTTTGTCTGTCTGTTTGTCTGTTTGTTTGTCTGTCTGTTTGTCTGTCTGTTTGTCTGTCTGTTTGTCTATCTGTCTGTATATATGTATATCTATCTGTATATTAGTCTGTCTGTTTGTCTGTATGCCTATCCGTCTGTATATCTGAATGCCTGTCTGTTTGTCTATCTGTCTGTATATATGTATATCTATCTGTATATTAGTCTGTCTGTTTGTCTGTCTGTCTGTTTGTCTGCCTGTTTGTCTGTCTGTTTGTCTGTCTGTTTGTCTGTCTGTTTGTCTGTCTGTTTGTCTGTCTGTTTGTCTGTCTGTTTGTCTGTCTGTTTGTCTGTCTGTTTGTCTGTCTGTTTGTCTGTCTGTTTGTCTGTCTGTTTGTCTGTCTGTTTGTCTGTCTGTTTGTCTGTCTGTTTGTCTGTCTGTTTGTCTATCTCTCTGTATATATGTATATCTATCTGTATATTAGTCTGTCTGTTTGTCTGTATGCCTATCCGTCTGTATATCTGAATGCCTGTCTGTTTGTCTGTCTGTCTGTGAACATATCTATCTATCTGTGTACCTGTTCGGCAAAGTTATGAACATATTTTTGTAGTTTATTTGTAAATTCAGCCTCAAAGCTTGACTGGGTTGCTGTACCTTAATTAAAACTATAAATTCGTTTTCTAGGGGCGTGCAGTTTTGGTTTAAAATTGGGAGTTAAATTTCCTCCCCAAAAAGTAAAAAAAATCCTAGACCCGTAAGCTCTGAACAGGACATTTGTGAGATGGATTTATTAATATCTCATGTAGAATGACCGATAAACTGACTACCCAAGTAGGTTGTGTACTTAAATGAACTGGTAAAAAAATTTGTATTGGCAATGGAAAAAAAATCATAGTTAAACGTAAAAATTGTTTTGTTATGGCTTTTAAGAATAGAGGGTCTTCGAAAATACCTTGAAATATTACCTAAAAGTACTTTTCCACTTGTTTTATAGTAATTAAAAAGAATAAACAAACATTTTACCTTCCTCGTTTAGTACTATAACGCCCTGAAAATAAAGAATTTTAAAAGGCATATTTAATAAAACTTTAAAAATCAAAAAATTGATAAAATTTGAGATAATAAAATGATGGCAACTTTAATTTTTTTCTTCATTTTTTTTGGATGAAATTCGTGTACACTTAAAAATTGAGAGAAGAGTGAAGTTTGCATTTAGTGTAATTCGATCTGAAATCTTAAAAGGGCAACAAGGAACGGCTTGGATTTTATTCTCAACTGATTTTAACTCTCACAGGGCCCTATTTGAGAACGCCCAATTGTTCAAATGTATGAAATATTTTTAAAACTAAAGTTCGGTTTTATACGTTTATTTTATACGTTTTCTTTTACCTGGACCTCTTTATGACCTTGCAGGCGTTTCAAAGTATTTTCTAGCTCAACTGTATTCTAAAAATGAATTTATTGTTAATTGGATCAGGTGAAACTTGCAGCTGTCTAAAACAGCAATATCCACCCCTGTACCCCATCCCAGTCCCTCCTATTAGATGAACAAAAAGACTAATAATAGTTATTTTTCGCATCGTATTATAAACAGCTTTCCGCGGATATATGTAGCATGTACAATTATAAGATTAAAACCAGTTTTTTTAACTGGGCTAACTGGTTTTAATCTTATGATTGTACATTCTATATTCGTAGAAAGCTGGATGTAATACGATGCTAGACATAGTTTTTTCGTATGGAAGAGACTTTATAATATCCACATATATTTAAAATTCTAGATAATAATAAATGAAAAAAAAGGATGACAACATTCCTTAAAGCTAATTCCTAAATTCAGACTGTAGGAAAACGCATATTAAATCCTGTAGAGTGTCAGAACTTGAGGTGCTAATCTATATTTCCCTTTGTCCGTCCGTCAGTCAGTCAGTAACGCTAATTTGGAAATCATGATTTTCTCGGCTGATGTTGAAGATATTTGAAAATTCCAATGAAATCCGTCGGTCTGTCTGTGATGCTTGAAAAATTATTGACCTTATTTTTAAAGGTTTCGTGATTTTCATTGAGTTTCTGCATATTCTCTCTGCTGAACAAAAGCTCTATAATTCAATTTGTCTTTTTATCCATTCCATGATTTTTTGTGCTTCGCTACTTATTAATTTTGTCATCCTTGATTGAAACCTAATCCCTGCGGGGACAAACCTGTACCAAATACAACCTAACCTAACCCGAAACTAAACCATTTTATATGTTTGTTTCACCTGATCTTTTATGTTGTACATTTTTAATGCTCAATTTCAACAACTTATTTCATTATAAAAATCTTTAAAAATATCGACAAAGTGTGGGGTGGGGGGAGTTGTGCCAAAAATATAAAAAAACATCTTGAGACCTATATGAAGCTTTCGAAAAATTTTAAACTCAACTAGATAATTGTTTAGTTGGAACATAAAACCCTAGACGCCTCATGGGGCACTTGAAAAAATAGGTGGTGGTGGGGAGATTCGACAATACAACTTCCAATCTTTCAAAGAAGGTGTATCAACTTTTTTTTATAGCTAGCTGGTTCTTTTAGTAAGTAGTAGATGTAAAATTTTTCATAGAATTCAGATATGCAATCGGTTTTTTTGTAGACCTCTTATTTTTTTAAGTAAGATCTTTAATTTGACACCTTACTTTTTTAATTCTGTCAGTTAATTATTGAAAAAATCGATTTTTTTAAACCCACGAGAATAAAAACTTTGAACTTAATTTTATCATTTCACAGGTAAAAAAATATGGGTTCATATATACCTTTAGAATCAGAAAAATAATACGAATCCATTGTAAGCAAAATTGAAAAAAAGTTTACAATATAGTATATAAACTACAATAAAAGGAATTATATGAAAATATCATATTATATTATACAGGCAACGTCTTAATTCTTGAATTGAGTATAAAAATGGGAAGGGGGTAATGAGGGGGTAAAGAGGGGGTAAAAAAGGGAAGACGAAAGTGTTGCCTGAACAAAAAATATAATTGGCCATTTGTTTATTTTTAATTTTTTTACTTTTTTTCAATTTTGCTTACAATGGATTCGTAATATTTTTCTGATTCTAAAGGTATATATGAACCCATGTTTTTTTACCTGTGAAATGATAAAATTAAGTTCAAAGTTTTTTTATTCTCGTGGGTTTAATAAAATCAATTTTTTCAATAATTACCTGACAAAATTCTAAAAGTAAGGTGTCAAATTAAAGATCTTACTATTTTTGTACATAATGGACATTTTCTTCCTTTTTTTTTTGTTGCGTTTTAGTACCTTAAAATCGACTTAATTTTTTTTAAAAAAAACTTAAATTACTTAAAAAATAAGAGGTCTACATAAAAACCGATTGCATATCTGAATTTTATGAAAAATTTTACATCTACTACTTACTAAAAGAACCGGCTAGCTATAAAAAAAAAGTTGATACACCTTCTTTGAAAGGAGACGGAAAAAATTATAGGGGAAAATTTCTTTTTCTAGTGTTGATTTCTTGCAAGAGTGGAGGTACCCTCCACTTAACTAGTTATAAACTATCCATGGACATATAAGAAGCTTCACTGTAAAGTAAACTATTAGGTTCAGTTCAGTAAGTGAGATCTTTTACACACACTCATAGACATCTTGCTACTTTTATATAAAAATTCAAAATTTCTTTTGGGCTAAGAATATTTGCTACAAATGTACAAAAAGTGGAAACAATTTAAGAATAGATTTGGTGATAAAATGAACTTTATTGTAGAAGAGTAATATTACTACTGACACTCAAATTTGTTCCTTCTAACTTTACAAGTAAAATTACATTATTATCATACACATTGATAATACTTCAGTGAAAAAAATAAAGAAAAAAAAGTATGACATCAATTAAAACAGTAAAGCACAAAAAAGTCATAGATGGACAAAAATACATTAAAAAGTGAGCTAAATTTAAACAAATGTTCAGTTTAAAAATCAAGAAACCTTTATTAAAAAATAAGCAATTTTGTCTTGTTAAGCAAGATCAATTTCAGATATTTACCTTTAAACAGTAGCTGAGAAAAGTAGATTTTAAAATTAAAAAAAAAGAAAGTAACTGATTCTGCCCTCAAAAGTTTATTAATTTGTAAGCAATAGTATCCAACGTTTTCATTAATATGATCTTAACTCTTACAAGGGGTAATTTTGTCTAAAATTGTATGGTCTAACAGAAAGACCCTTATAGTTAATATTTTTCATTAAAACATGTTTCTAGTAGTATGGAGTATCGTTACTGCGGGGCTCTTCTAATTAACCTAACTCAATGACAGGACAGGACCAATCTTGAATTGTACCTCAATATTGAGCAGTTAGTATGCAGTCAATTTTGTGTTCTTAAGGGATAAGACAATGGCCGATATATTGATGTACATCCCTAATGATGATATATAAAATTATCCCTTCTGTAAAATACAATAAGTAGTTGAAACGTTGGAAACTCAAGTTAATGAACCAACCAATTAAAATTTAATAAAAGATACGACATAACAACAAATAAGAAAAAGTTGTTATAAAACTATAGAGACTAGTGTAATAGACATTTCAATGTCCCCTCCCAATGTCCCATCTTTTCCTTTTTAATAAACTGAGTTACTTTCTCTGATCATATTTAGAATTGCATTAATTGATGTTAATACAAAATTGACTATTTTAGATTTAGCATGACTGTTTAATGATTCAGGGTTTAATTTGAAAGCAAAGCCTTAATAAAAAGCTATTTTTCATTAATTTATGAATGTTAAAATTGTCCTATTTGTTTCATGGTGATTTATTTAATAGCTAGGTACGATTATGTATGTATATACTTTTCGGTATCCTGAGCTGGATCTTTAAATCATTTTAGTGGTGAGCCAGATCGGGGTGAGCCAACTTTCCACCAATGCTGTGATTGGCTGAAATTCGGCGCACTTCGATCTGGCTCACCACTAAAATGATTTAAAGATCCAGTTTTGTATTTATGCAATTTTGCAACAACAAAAAAATTGGGTAGATCCTCCCCTACTTGGAAGGACGCCCTAGACACTTTAGACAAAGCCAGTAGTTTAGCCTAATTGTAGGAGCACTGCCTTATTTGGCTTTGTGTATTGCTGTACGGGGAATAATCAAATTCATTACTAAATTATATTTCAAAACAACCAATTTTTTTCTTAAAAAATTAGCAAAAGAGTTTTTTACTTTCTTTTTTACTTCTAGATAAGCCACTCCCTCCCAAAGAATTGCCTTAACCAATAAACAGGTGCAACTCACAATTAGCACCTCTACACAAAGGTCGTGCAATAACATACTTTTTAAAATTATTTTGGTTGTTATCAAATACAGTCATAACATCTAATTATAATTTGTAAATGCATTTATATTTGAATAAAACTCATAGAAAAAGGGGATTTAGACAATTTATTTTTTTCTCAAATGGTTAGCCTGAGTAAAACACAAAATGTAATTATTATTTTTCATATTACAAATACCACAATCCTTTTTAGACCAATGATTAATTAAATATTTTTTTTAGTTTTAACTTGGCGTGACAACGCTTAATCTTAAGGGGCGTTTCGTCGTATTTTCACAGTAGCTTTTGATAGGTTAGGCTAGCGTGATTGCCCCGCAGGGTTAGGCAATGGGGTTAAAGCCCCCCGCAGAGGGTAGAAATATGAGAAAAGCTACTGTGAAAATACGCCAAAACGCCCCTTAAGAAGCGTAGTCACGAAAGGGACTATACCCAATTGTGTCTTCGTAGCTTTTGATATAAAAAACTCTTATTTTATCTACCTTCCATGGATCTGAAGGGACAAGACAATGGACGATAAATTGATGCACATCCAAACTAACTTTAAAAATAAGAACAAGTTTGACACTACTAATTTGATACTTAGTAAGGGTCTGCATAAGTTTTTTGAGCCAACGAATGGGATTGTGCTTACAAAACAGTTTACATAGCAGTCCCCGATCCCTTTCTGTCAATATACAAGGGTGACACATTAGACTGTTTACTACACTAGTCCCCAAAGTTTTATAATATCATTTTCATTTTCGTTAACTTAAAAACTTTGAGAACTGTAATTAAATCCTGAATGTCCAAACGTTTTAACCACTCCTTGTAATCTACAAAAGAGAAGAAGTAATTTTGTGTATCATTATTGGGGATATACATCAATTTATCGGCTATTGCCTTAGATCCTTAGGGGTGGCATAATTTTAAGAAAGAGGCAAAATTTAAAATAGCTACATGATTATCAATCTATTTATAATCATCCTTGTCATAAAAAACAAACAAATATAATTAAAGTTTATAAATGTTAATTAAGAGGTGACTGATCTTTTAAAAACTTTTAATAGTTATTTAGACGAAGCCCATTTTGTTCCGAATTTGTATCACTTTTGAAAAGTGCGACTCCAGTTACGTCATATTTTTCTTTCCCGAAAAAGGGAAGGGGGAAAGAAAAAAAGGGAAGGCGGGAAGAAAAAAGAGATGAGAGAAAAGGGGTTTTTCCCCATCTCTTTTGAAGAGATTTTCATCCCCCCTTCCCTTTTTCGGGAAAGAAAATTATGACGTAACTGGAGTCGCACTTTTCAAAAGTGATACAAATTCGGAACAAAATGGGCTTCGTCGTTATTTATTGCATCGTATTATAGACAGATTTTCGCGGATATTGTATTACAAAATTATAATATTAAAACCAGTAAACAAAACGTTAAAGTACATGAAAATCTGGTGTAAGATCCAAGTAATAAATCATTTTTTGTTATTTCTGAAAAATATGTTCTCTATAATTTTATTGTAAAAATTGAATTTTTTTCGCCGTAGGAAATTAATTATGTCTTGATTAATATTTCAGAGACATGAAACAAACTATAGAGGTAGCTAGACTAATTTTTAAATTACTGTAATATCTCACAAACGGCAAATCCGTAATTTTTAAGGAAGCCTAGCTATTTTAACAATCAATTCTACAAAAATAAAATCACGAAACCTTTGGAAGTAAGGTGGGGGGTATATCTTGTTTTTCATCTAACTGGAGAGGGGTGGGTAAGAAGGGGATAAAAAGAGGAAGGTTGTCAGAATCACATTCCTTTTTCCTTGCATTTTATTACCAGGTTTACATTGATATCTGATCAAAGCAAAAAAGTCTAGAACAAGAGCATTATTTTTTTCGCAATTATCCGTAAAATTGATTACAAGATTCGAGTCAAATGTGCTGATTAAGTCAAACTATACTAAATTTTGAAAAAACGCCTAGTATAATTAAATGCATATTTAAGAACAATTTGACCTAATAAGCGCATTTGAAGCTTGCAACAAATTTCACGAAATATTGCGAAAAAATGACGCTTTGTAATATCTGAATAAACGCGTACTTTTTAGAATCCACTTGTCGTCGGGATGGTGATAAGTTCGAATATCGGTCCTGCACCACTTCTTAAATGTATAAAGACGTTATGGAAGCGTCCAACTGCTGATATGGCATTTGCGCGACATATACATAGTTAAAGTATTGAGAATGCCTTGGCCCAAATAAAGGCGCGACTCATTACCAAGCACGGTTTGCAAAAAATATTTTTAATATATGTACATTTACAATTAAATGATGATGACTGCATAGTTTTCCTAGCTGTGTAAATAAAATCATTTTAAAACTTTTTTGGGGTAAAACAACATTTAATAATACTGGTATGCTTTGCACCTTCAGAGTGCGTTCTGTTCAACAAATTTGGAATAGCTAATTTATTTTATTTTAATGGATTTAGAATATGCGTGGATATTATAACAGGGGAAAAATCGTCGTAAATTTAGCTTGCTTTATTCAGAATGAGAGTAAAGGGCGGTTGTTATTTTAGGCTGCTATGTGTTTCACTTTATTAGAGAACATGAAAATCTAGGTAAAAAACAAATGTATGAAGAAGGAGAAGTATGGGGTTGCATCCACTTCCATGACAAAATTAAGATACTTATTCTTAGGGATACCCCTTGTCACCCCTTTACACCCAAAAATTTAGGAGTGTTCATTCCACCAAAACTTTAAAAAGTTTTAGAGGTCACACACCCCTGCAAATTAATTCAGAATGTGAACAAAATGTGTTCGTATCATGCGCTAATTTACTGATTAATACAAAAAGTTTTAAAACATTTTTTACTTTCGATATTCATTTCCCTCGCCTCCCCAACTAAACAATAGGCTCAAATATAACAATACAAAGCTTCCCTCAAAAAGATTTAGTTTGTTAGCATATTGGCTGTTATTTTCTTACACTACTCTAAATTTCTTACACCCAATGGATCTAAATAAATTTTCAGTATGGCTTTGAAACCGATTAATATCCGCTGGATTAGAACTGGTTCTCAGGCATACTGAAAAATCATGTTATAATTCAGAAAATTTTCCACAAATATCAAAGAAAAATTTAAAATCAATACCACTTTTGTAAGCTTTTCTGGAAGCTCTTCATAGTGCCTATAAAAGACATTTCGGCCAAAATGCGTGTCACTCTATTGCTGTGAGAAACCCACAACCGAAAAAAAGACGGTGATTCATTTCCAAGTTTTTGCATAAAAAAGTTTTCCCTTTCCTCTTAAGATAAATTGAAAAGTAAATTATACACAAAAATTTGTGTTTTTAGTCGCAAATGTTTGTCTCTATGTTAATTATTTTGTAACACAAACTTTATAATGTAAAATATAATGGTGTCTGTCTGTCAGTCTGAAACTTAAAATCTATGAAACCGCTGAATTAACCACTGGATAAATCAGTGAGACTCTACAAAGTGTCCGAAAAAATGACATCAATAGATCCATCTCTTTTTAATAGGGTTGGGCCGGATATCTGGCCAACGTTCGATATCCGGCAAATTACCGGATATCCGGCAAATTACCGGATATCCGGCAAATTACCGGATATCCGGCCGGAAAACCAGATATCCGGCGTCAAAAATCAGCCGGATATCCTGTAACCGGATAGTTTTTATATCCGGTATTCGGCCGGATATTGAAAATGGCCGGATATCCGGCCGGATAACCGGCCAAACCGGATATCCGGCCCAACCCTACTTTTAAGAAGTTTCAATTTCCACTTCTCCTCTTAACTCTCCTTTTTTATGACGTCACACGGGTTATTTTTTCAGACACTTTAAAGAGTCTCTATATGAGAGTTTTAAAAAATGCGTCAATAGTGTAAAATTTGCGTCAATCCAAAAAAGTATTTTTTCTCTAATTTATGTATTCCTATTTTAATTCTTATTAATGCAGAGAAAATTATAATTTTATTCTTCGCATAAAATAACCTTCTTTTGCTATTCTTAACCCATACGGAGCTTTGAAGTTTAACTCTGCGGGGCTAACTTAACCTAACCTAACCTAAAGTAATAAAAAATCAAGCGAAAAACTAGTCCTGACCCCTTTATTTTAATTACAATTATAATGGGGGAGGGGGTGTTAGTGCTCAAAAGTGTACTTTAAGTGTTAGCGACAAAGATTCCTCTGATTAATAAACATCTACTCATAGATTAGCCTGTCGGTACGACTGTAATGCCATGAAAAACAAGGATGACAACATCCATAAAAGCGAAGCACTGAAACGGTAGGACAAACAGACATTAACACTTGTATAATGTCAGAACTGAATAATTAGAATATAAATGTATAAGAATCGAAGCAAAATTGTAAGTAAAATTGTTGAAAAACTGCTTGATACAGGATAATGTTGGTTATAGAGTTGTTTCGCTTATAACGTTATTCTTTGTTGTCCCAGGAATCAATATACCAAAAATCAGATCAATCGGATGATTAGATCACGAAAAAATGTTGTTAAAAAAGTAAAAAAATCAACATGTTTAAAATGGACATACGGACATTCTGATAATGATTATAGAGTTGCTACGCTTTCTATATCGTACATAACTAGTACAGTAATCACCATGCAAAGTTTGAAATCAATAGGACAATTCTAACATGCCTAAATTAACGAAAAAAGCTATCCGTTACGGGCGGACGGACGGACCGACCGTAATTATAGAAAAGCTTCGCTTTTAATATACAACTTCATGTTCATTATAAACGTATAGAACTTCAGATGGGGATTATCCCTTTTTTTCATTCCCTCGTGTAATACACCTCCTGGCAAAACCCTGTGCAGGCCACTGGTTAAAACACAATTTACTTGGCTGTTTCTAAAGATAGAAAGTAGAAACATATTGTCAAGAATTTCATGTCTAGCATATTCCCTATTTATGTGATTTATTCAGCTTCTATTGAAGATAGTCTTACAACACTATATCATATGAAGGTCTATTGAAATTCAGTAACATTTTTTTTCTATTATGGCTTTCATGTATAACATCGTATTACAGATAATTTTCACGAATAAAAAATGAAATATTTTTAATCATACAAATTTTCATTTTAATATCCACGGAAAGCTGTCGATGGTGCGTTGCGATAAATGAATATTCTTCAATTTTCATGAATGTTTGTCATCCTTGTTTCTTTTGTAAAATTATTTTTGTAATTTATAATATTTTTAATAATTTGTAATATTTTTAATTTGATGGGGGAAAAAAAATATAATAGAATGAAAAATGGCAACTTACGTAATTGAATTATTAGCTTACCAATGACTGTGCCCGTAACCTCTAGGACCATATTGTTTTGTGGCTATGCCCCTAGAGGCATCTAGGGGCTCTTGTAAGGTGGTCGACTTACACCTTCTCTCTTTCATTTTTCTTTTTCTTTGGAGGGTGGGCATACTGTCCAAGAAAATAAACTAAAAATCTTCCCAGGACCAATAAGAAGCAGCAAGACTGAAAAGGAGAACCATATTGGTCCAGCAGATAGCAGGAGCTATTGGTACACTTAGACACACAGACAGACAATTGAGATCCTGTTACTTTTAAACAAATAAGATTTTTCTGAGACCTATATGAAGCTACCCAGTAATGGATAACTCGGTTCGGTTAAGATCTTAACGGACAGACAAAAGACCTTAAACTATATACTAAAGACACGTGGCTACGACTCTAGAGCCTGTATAACCGCTGAACCTAAATGGTTCTCCTTTAAAGTGAAGCTTTTAACAGTTTAGTGTTCGAGCTATTTTGGGGGAGAGCTCCCTCATAAGAGAAATTGCCTTTGAAAAAAATGACCCTACCCAAAAAATCATTAACCCCTCCCCAATTTAGAAACTCCAAGGCATCTTCAGATCTAGCCGCTGGTAATGGAATAACCAAGGAGGAAGGGGGGGGGACATTGTTTTTTTATTACTCTGTTCCTTAAAAGTTTATAATAACGTTTTCCTATTTGTTGGCTTTACTACTTTGGAGACTTTTATTCAATTTTGATTAGTTAATTTATCAAGTTAAATGATCACTAATCTACAAAAGGGATAATTTTGTGTGTTATCATTGGGGATGTACACCAATTTAAAGTAATATTTTAGTTATTTATTCACGCAACCTATCATATAATTTAAAAAAAAAAACATTGTATTAAGATACTAAGTCTTTATTTTGAAACCGCAAACGAATTCAATTAGAACTAGATATTGTGATTACTGAGCCGATAATGTCTATTGACTTTGATAAAAAACACTTTATTAAACATCTGATTAACTGTTTAAAAAATTCAAGAAAACTTAAGTAATATTTCAGTTTGAATTTTGATTTATTTTTGGGTTTATCTTAATAGTTTGCTAGGAATCTTAGGTGGTAATACAATGCTCTATAAATTGATTTACATCCCCAATGATGATGCACATAATTAGTGGATTAGAATTTATGTTGATAAAATTGAACAAAGCTAGTTTTGAATCAAGATTTGATAAAGGACTTCGATTATAACATTGTACTTTGTAATTTTATATATAAGATTGATGTAATAAATTTAAAAATCAGCATGTTTTGAAGGACGTACGGACATTTTGGTAAGTATTATAGAGTTGCCATGCTTTCTAAATCGTACTTATTTGTTAGAGGAATCATTAAATTTTAAATCTACAGGACAATTCTAACCAGTCAAAATATTATATATCTTTTAAAAGCGAAGCTTTTCTATAATTAGGGTCGGTCCGTCCATACGTCCATCCGTCCGTCCGTACGTCCGTCCGTCCGTAACGGATAGCTTTTTTCGTTAATTTAGGCATGTTAGAATTTTCCTATTGATTTCAAACTTTGCATGATGATTTCTGCAGTAGTTAGGTACGATTTAGAAAGCGTAGCAACTCTATTATCATTACCAAAATGTCCGTACGTCCATTTTAAACATGTTGATTTTTTTACTTTTTTAACAATAAATTTTTATATGATCTAATTATCCGATTGATTTGATTTTTTGTACAATGATTCCGGGGACAACAAAGTACAATATTATAAGCAAAGCAACTCTATAATTAAGTCCTAAAAATCTAAGTATGTCCATAAACATTATTCTGTATCAAGCAGTTTTTCAACAAATTTACTTACAATTTTGATTGACTCTTATACATTTATATTCTGATTATTCAGTTCTGACACTATACAAGTGTTAATGTCCGTTTGTCCGACCGTTTTAGCGCTTTGCTTTTATGGATGTTGTCATCCTTGTTTTATTATAGATTTATTGTCTTTGAGGCTATCAAATAAGGTTCAACATAAATATCAATTATTTTCACAATGAATTTTTACACTGATAAATTATGTTTAACAAGGATGACAACATCCATAAAAGCGAAGCTCTGAAATGGAAGGACAAACGAACATTAACACTTGTAGATTGTCAGAACTGAATTAGCAGAATATTAATTCATCAGTACAAACAATATTTGTTGCAAAACTGCATAAATATATGATACTGTTTAAGGACATACTTACATTTTTGGACTTGTTTATATAGATGCTTCGCTTATAACATTGTACCTTGTTGTAATAGGATTCAGTTTTTAAAAAATCAGAAGAATCGGATAATTTTAACATACAAAATTTTGTTGTCAAAAAAGTTAAAAATCGACTTGTTTAAAATGGAACGTACGGACATTCAGGTATTGTTTTAGAGTTGCTTCGCTTTCTAAATTGTACCTAACTACTATATGAATCAGCATGCAAAGTTTGGAATCGATAGGACAATTCTAACCTGTTTAAATTAACGAAAAGAGCTAACTCTCTGTGACGGACGGACGTACGGACGGACGGACTGACGTACGGACGGACGGACCGACCCTAATTATAGAAAAGCTTCGCTTTTAAAAACAAGGTTGACAATATTTAATAGTAGGAACGAAAATAGATTTACTGACAATTACCACTACATTAGATAGACAAAAAGGCATCATGTTACTTATATATATAGTAGTATCAACCCTTTGTATAAACAACTAGAAATTAAGTTCCAATAGATTAAAATACGATTAAATAAAAAACTAATAATTTTATTAAAAAGTTCGCAATAAAAAATACTGATTTATTTCATAATTATTTATCATCACACCTAATATACTCTCTGTCTCTTTGTCTCTCTGTCTCTCTCTCTCTCTCTCTCTCTCTGTCTCTCTCTCTCTCTCTCTCTCTCTCTCTCTCTCTCTCTCTCTCTCTCTTTCTCTGTCTCTCTCTCTCTCTCTCTCTCTCTACTATCTACCGGAAGATACAAAGTTAGCGGGAGGTTAAAACATCTCCGGGGATGCATGACTCGATGCCCACATAATCTTGCAAAAATTAAATAAAAAAGTAAAATTTTTGTTTTAATATTAATTACTCTCAGTTACTCATTTGTGTATTTTGAATATTCTCTTGTATTTCACGCTTTAAAGTATTAGATATTATAAACTGGCGGTTGCGCCCCTAGCATCCAGGTGATCTGTATTAGAAGAGATAAATAGCCTATTTGAAGCTTCGGTACGTGAAGAAAGTCGCTCAAAAATCAGCAATAATATAAAAAATGGGTTTTCTTTCCCACTCCTCCTCTCCTCATCCCTCATTTTTATGAAAACAGAATTTTTTTGGGGCGATTTTCTTTGAATACGAAGCTTCGGAAAATAGAAAAAATCAGCTATCAATAAAAATACATGTCTTAGTTTTGCTGAAAAATTATTATCTGTTTAATGTTTTACTTTGGCCGTGCGTCTATTTTAGGAAATTAAGTCTGCTATTGAAAAGATTACCTGTAATGATAAAACACCGCGCAAAGTTAATTTCGTAACCCACTCGATCTTAAATTTCGCTCTATACCCACATCTGTACAATTCTCTTTCTCTCTCTCTCTCTCTCTCTCTCTCTCTCTCTCTCTCTCTCTCTCTCTCTCTCTCTCTCTCTCTCTCTCTCTCTCTCTCTCTCTCTCTCTCTCTCTCTCTCTCTCTCTCTCTCTCTCTCTCTCTCTCTCTCTCTCTCTCTCCCCCTTTCTCTCAAAAACTCCGAGGGACAAAATAATGTTTTGGGTATTTCTGTGAATAAATATGGGTTTCCATATTTCCTTACATCATACGGTACATTTATGATACAGCAATTTATTAAGATAGCAAAATTTCATGATCATTTTTTGAAAATATTTCAACAAATATTATATGGGCTTCCACAAAGCTTTGTATCATGGGGAGGGGGTGGGGTATTTATAGCCCTTCCACTCTGATATCTCAGAAACTATAAGAGATATCAAGATATACCGACAAAAGTGATAAAGGTGCAATTTTAATATTTTTTTACTTAAAAATAATAAACTACAATAAGTGGAGTCAACTTACTTCACCTCCCCCCCCCCCCCTCCTACATACTACAAGTGTTCCTAATTGCCTCTGGGAGCATACAGTAATTTTTTTTCAATCAACAACGATTATGTATGAACACCATTTATCTCCTATGTTTATATCTTTTCCTCTTAATTTATCCATCTATCCATCTCTCTCTCTCTCTCTCTCTCTCTCTCTCTCTCTCTCTGTCTCTCTCTCTCTCTCACTATCTCAAACACAAAATCGTATGTATGTTTGAATTTAGTTAGATCTGAAAACTTTTTGATATGGAAACAAAAATTTGTGATTTGAATCATATAGTGATTTTCTGTTATCAATAAAAAAGTTATCTTTATATCAATATAATCTATCTATCTATCTATCTATCTATCTATCTATCTATCTATCTATCTATCTATCTATCTATCTATCTATCTATCTATCTATCACACAACTGTCAGCAGCTAAATAGCCTAGTGTTTATGTTTATGCTTATAAAAACAATTCATCACCTTTGAAAACAAGAACAACTATGTCCTGAATAAGCGCAGCAATTAGTAACTAAGTATCTATCAGCAAAGCTATACAAACAGAAAATTGCAAGAGATTTAAGAGAACCCATGTTGAAAGCACCAGTTCTCGTCCCAACATTTATGGGAATGTACATGGATAACAACAACCAAATTACCACTAAGAATCGAAATACAAATAAAGTACATCATAAATAAGGTCTCCTCTAAAGCGTTATTGACAGACAGACGAACACAGTAATAGTGTCTGACTGATTATGACGTAACAAAAAAAAATAGCCAATGAGAGGCCACTATAAATTTTACCATTCGTCAATAACGGCCTCTCATTGGCTATTTTTTTTTGTTACGTCCTAATCAGTCAGACACTATTACTGTGTTCCAGACAGACGGATAGAAATAACTATAGAGTGGGTGCCAATTGGCCAGAGAAATTTTTTAAAAATGGCTATGAAATATTTGGATGGCAGCGGAGAAAATCCCCAAAACGTTACTGACACGCCGACATATGGAATTATAGAATATGTACACCTTACCCTGATATGACAATTTCTCTGTTATAAAGCATCCAAAAGGGTTTATATCTGAGGCTTTGTTGCGGATGACGCGCGGCTGCCGAGCCCTGCGAAAAATATGATGTTTTACTTTAAAAGTGAACCCAACAGGAGTTTTAAAAAAGAAAATATTTTTTTTTCGCAGCTAGAGCTAAAAACAATAATTTATTTTATCCATTACTAGCATAGCCATACATAAATTTACTAACCAAGCGAAGCAAAAAAAAGTAAACATTAGGACAAACGAATATTAACAGTTAAAAAGTTAATTATATGAATATTAATGTTATTTTATTTTAGACATTTCTGTACAGTTGCTATGCCTACAACATTATATCCTCGAATAATAATGTCAAAATTTCAATTACATTATATAAAAATTTTGTATTAAAATCAATATTTTAATTTAGACCTATATTTTTTCGTTACGCCTTTATGATTATACCTACTTATTACAGGGATCCTTACTATATTCACCATTATTACTATCCGTAAAAACATAAGGACAGACATGAAATACATGTAGAAAAGGTTTTGCTTCAAAAAGCTTTATTTTTAATAGGATTAGTTTTTTACAGTTTAAAACATTTGTTAATTGCCTTTTTTGTTTTTTTGGAAGTAAACGGATATATAACTTGAGATTAAAATAATCTCACCAAATGTGTGTTGTTTTTAAAAGCGTAGCTTTTCTATATAATCAGGGTCGGTCCGTACGACCGCCCGTACGTAACAGATTGCTCTTTTCGTTAATTTAGGCATGTTAGAATTGTCCTATCGATTTTAAACTTTGCATGATGACTACTATAGGAGTTAAAGGGTGAGCAAAAAAAATATGCGTAGATTTTTAAAATTCAAATTGCGCGGCTTGTGTTAATAGTAGAAAAAAGTTACGCATACCATTAGAACCGATAAGAAGTCTATTTTTTGGAAATATAAGAACGATTCCTCTGCTACGTATAGTTAGGGAGCTACATGTTAAAATATCCCAACTGACTTAAAACTTGACTTGCGAGTAAATATTAGACAATAATTTGACAATAATTCTTACAAAAAGACACGCGTACATTTTTAAAATTCAAATTGCGCGGCTTTTGTTAATGGTAGAAAAATGTTACGCATACCGTTAGAACCGCTATGAACTGTATTTTTTGGAAATATAAGAACGGTTCCTGTGCTACAAATAATCTAGGAGCTAGGTGGTAAAATGTCCCAAAATTTACTCGCAAGTGAAGTTTTAAGTCAGTTGGGACATTTAAACATGTAGCTCCCTAACTATACGTAGCAGAGGAATCGTTCTTATATTTCCAAAAAATAGACTTCTTAATGGTTCTAATGGTATGCGTAACATTTTTCTACTATTAACACAAGCCGCGCAATTTGACTTTTAAAAATCTACGCATTTTTTTTGCTCACCCTTTAGGTACGAGTTTAAAAGCAAAGCAACTCTATAATCGTTACCAGAAAGTCCGTACGTCCATTTTAAACATGCTGCTTTTCAACTTTTTTAATATCAACATTTTATGTGATAAAATTATCCAAATGGTCTGATTTTTTAAATTCTGATTCCTAGGACAACAAAGTACATTGGTTATGAACGAAGCATCTCTATAATGAAGTGCTAGAAATGTAAGTATGTCCTTAAACAATATTCTGTGTTTAAGCAGTTTTTCAGCTGATTTACTCACAATTTTGTTTCGTTTGACTTTTATACATTTATATTCTGATTATTCAGTTCTGACACTCTACAAGTGTCAATGTTGGTTTGTCGTAACGTTTCAGAGCTTAGCTTTTATGGATGTTGTCATCCTTGTTTTTTCTAAATTGTACAGGGGGGGGGGGCTTCTTTACCACTCTCCCTCCTAAAACAAATAAAACACAACTTGAATAACCCTCCTACTGTTATTTTTTACTTCCCTCCCCCCCAAAAAAGAGATTCGTTGACCTAATATAATATTTTGTGTTCCTCTTATGTTGACAAGAAGTAAATGTTTTACTATTATAAAGTTATGATACCAATTACAAGCTAAGTGGATATTATATTGTTAATAGCGAAGCTATTCTATAATTAGGGCTTATCTGTACGTCCAATTGTCTGTATGACCGTCACCAAAAGGTTGTCAATGCTATACTATTATAAAGTTATGATACCGAAATTAATGACACTATAAAAAAATCTATTATTTGCTTATTTTAAAGAAAGTTTAGCATAAAAACTTTTGGTGGAAATATAAAATCTTAATTGGGTGTTAAAAAGTAAATTTCAAATAAAACTTTTGATCTACCATAATCGTTTTATCGTTCATTCTCTGCAATTAGAAATCAAATATAGAAATTTTGGGTAAAAGCAGAAGTCGAGGTAATGCCTTAGTTCATAGATTTATGCATTCTGATCACATTTCTGATAACTATCCATCTGTATCTGAAATAGATATAACATGTCTAGATGACCAATCCCCTAATTTAACCAATCGTAACACAATGTTGTAGCATAAAATTCACTAGTACCCAAAGTTTTACAACTCTATTTTCCTAACAATTGGGTACTTTGGTACTTAGTAGAATATTAAAAAAAAAATTGTCAAAGCTTTAAAATTATTATCTTTAAACTACAGAAGAAGATATCTAGGGATTTATGTATAGCAATATATCGTTCACTAGCGGCTACGCCCCTAGAGGCCTCTAGGGGCACTTGAGGAGGGGTAGTTGAATCTAAAATCGTATTTTTTTTTTAATTTACATTTTAAAAAAAGGAAATATAAAATATTTTTTTTTGGGGGGGGGAGGGGGAGAAGTGACAATCCCTGATCCCATTTTTATTTTAGTTTTTTAAAAATTTAATTCAATATTTTTTTTTTTTTGGGGGGGGGAGGTTAATTTTTTTCTAGGGGCGATTTCTCTTGGTAACCTCCCCTAAAATAATTATAAACCTTCCCGGGACCTATGAATAGCTACCATGTAAAGGAGAACCCGATCGGATCATCAGTTAGCGAGATCCTTCGGTATAGACAGACAAACAGACACAAAGACCGACAAACATCCTTTTACTTTATTATAAGGATTGTCTTATCCCTTAAGATCCCTGGTATTAATGTGGGTGGCTAAGATATCAAATGACATCGTGTCCCCAATCTTCCCCCAAAAATAATTTGCTGTACCCAAAGTCTCTTATTTGTAGCAGTGTAGCAACACTGTAATAGGTTCAGTAACTCAAACTCTATTGTGATACTAATTATGTAAATACGATTAAAACAGCCTAGTATTTACATTTTACTAACATTATCTTGATAATTGACATATGAGTAATGAGCTAGCATACAAATTATACTCAGGTATCTAAAGATATAAGACGATGGCCGATATATTGATACAAAAAATAACCCCCGCTGTAGATTATAATTAGTCGTTTTAACACTTGGACATTAAACTTAATGAACCAACCAAACAAAACTCAATTTAAAGTCTCCAAAGCTAACAAATAAGTGACATTATAATAAAACTTTGGGGACTACATTAATTAACAACCCAATGCACTCTTTAACAAATACAATCATATAATCATGAAATGAGAACTACAACGTTTTAGACTAATTGTACCATTAGTTACACATTGTAGGTCAATCCAACCACATTATTGGTTACAAACATGACCAAATACATCAAAATATTTCTTCGTCTGCAAAGAATTTTTAATTGAAAATTAGATAAATTATTGTGTTTAATTAATTATTTAGTTTTAAAAATCTTTTTATAATTCATAAAAAAACAATTGCTGATATATTAACGACATAATGCTGTTTCTTTGAGAGTTTTAATTTCGATATGGCAATATTTAAAAGTAGTAATAACTGACATGTTTTGATTAATATACTAAATAAGTTGAGTAACTATAAAGCTAATTTTGATGACTCTACACATTATTCTCAATTAACATATCTTGAATTGTGATTTGTACCCCTTTTCAGAGCTTTATGGATAAGACAAAGTTTTAAAAAATCTTCTTCCCCCCCCCCTTCTCACATACAAGTCTAATTTGTAACTTATTTTTGAAACTAGTATTTTTTTTATAAAGAAGGGTTGTAAGTTGCTGAACTCCGCAACGGAGCCTAATAATCGATATATTATTACTTGGATGTTGCAACAGATTTCCATAACTCTGATTGAAGCTCGCAGTTTGCTAAAATGAAAGCACTCCATCCCCCTCCTTGTACCACCTTCCTTCTCCTCATACTGGATGAACGAACTGACCAATGTTAGAAAGCTAAATTAACGACATATTTTTCCCTGTCAATATATCCACGTATATTTTATATCCATTTCCCTAGTCCCCTGATCCTTTCCCTTTCTATATACATATTTAGAATTACAGGGATTAGGTAACAGACTATAAATTTTCAATCATCCCCAATTATGATATACAAAATACTATTTAGATGTAAATCATTTGTTGAAAGGTTTCGATAACATTAGTTGGGAGCTAATTAAGATTCATAAATATTTAAAAAAAAAGAAATTGAGCCAACAAATAAATTGTACAGTTACAAAACTTTGGATACTAATGTAATTTAAAGGACGAACCCTAAACTGTCCCACTTTGAGAAAGACGCTTCCAGTGACGTCATATACGTTTAGGGAAGGGGGAAAGAAAATCTCTTCCCTTTTCTCCCATCTCTTTTGAAGAGATTTTCTTCCCCCCTTCCCTTTTTCTTTCCCGAAACGTATATGACGTCACTGGAATCGTCTTTCTCAAAGTGTGACAGTTTGGGGTTCGTCATTTAAAGTACAATGTTTTCTTCTTCCCTGCTTTCTACATACTGGAAAATAAGGACAAATATTCTAAAAACAAATCTTGTTAAACATATACAAACACACATACATCCACTTACTTTACTATTTACTAGCAGCTACAGCCCTAAATGAGGCAATTTCTCTTAGCAGGGTTGTGGTACCCTCCCCAAAAATATATTTATAAACCTTCCCAGGACCTTTAAGAAGGTGCCCTATAAGGGAGAACTATATCAGTTTTACGGTTAGCGAGATCCTTCGCTACAAACAGACACATGGATAAACTCAAAGACATTCTATTACTATCGAATAAAATTTAGGATTAGTTTAAAGAAAATAATTCCGCATCTAATGATTTACATAAATACATAGTTTAGTAAAAGCGAAGCTTTTCTAGGATTAGAACAATTGTGTCAAAACGGCATTGTACCCTAAAACAAGAAAAAAATATTAATAGTGGTTTAATCTATTTTCTTCATTATTGATTTAATATTACAGTATTTTATTTAACTGTAATTGCTGCGCTATCTAAGGAGAATAATTAAAGCTTATTTTGGTAATAACCAAAGTGTAATAACGATATTAAGATTATACTTTCTTGTCGTGAAAATCCTAATGCTAGGTTTGCAAGCGAAAAAAATAAATTTACGATTTTATATTTTTCTTAAATATTGTCGTCCTTGTTGGAATCCATATATTAAGGTCAAATTTAACCAGGAAGGGAGGGAAATTATACTGAGCTGGATATTTAAATGTGTCGCCGTTGCCGCTGCCAGAGGTACAGCCACTAACCTAATAGCGATATTTAAATCAAATTAGCTACGCCTGGCCACGGCTATTTGCGATCTTTAATCATTACCACTTTTTTGAATTTTAAGAAAATATAAAATAAAATAATAATAATATGTAAACACTTCAAACATTTGAAAATCCATATTGTATTGGTAACACTGGCTTCAGCAACGACTATGGCCACGACTACGGCCACGGCAACGGCTACACATTTAAAGATTCAGCTCTGTTTAGTGTTTATACTGGCTCTCACATTAGTTGAGAAAAAAGCTACTCAACTAACTATTTGGATCTAAATGAGTACTTTTCCTTATTTTTGGGGAATAACATACATTTATCGTTGATTGTCTTATCCCTTTAGATCCCTGAATTTAACCCTATTAACCCTAGTACATGAAATAGAGGTTGACAATATTCATATAAGCGGAGTTAATTCGCAACTCAGAAAATCAAACAGTTTTAAATCCTATAGGATGATTCTTTCATACCAAAGTTTTCCTACTGAAGATAATTAAAGTACCTCAACAGATTTTGACGTCATACGATAAAATAACCAATGAAAGGCCAGCATAACTTTTACCATTGGTCAATTACAGTGTATACTGGCCTCTCATTAGCTATTCTATCGTATGACGTCATAATCTGTTGAGGGCCTTTAATTTTCTTCTTTTCTTCTACGTAACTTTTAACATTGTTAATGGAATTTTCAACAAACTAGATTTGAACCCAAACAAATAATAATTCTAAAATTATTAAGATTACGTTACAAAAGTTTTTTCGGGGGTTTAGGACCCAAACGGCTTATAACTGGTTAAAGGTAACCTAAAGCTAAACGTACATTTGCTATGAGTAGAAAAGATTCGCTTCCTAAACTATGTTATTCCATAATTTCTACTGCGCTTGCATTTTACTAATTAGTAGCGCAGCTACTATATAATTAGAGCATTGTTATCCGTACGTATCGCAATAAATTTTTCTTGTAACACTCACAAGCAGACGCTATGCTATAGTAATCGTTGTTTAAAACTACGTAATAAATATATTTACTGAATAATCCATAAGATTATATATAATTCTTTATGATTATTTCTCAAAATTTGACCTTATTTTTATGGGAATCTACAGGCGAAGATCCAAAATAATAGAACTTACTCTTTTTACTTGAGGAGGTAGGTTGTGCTAAAATTACGTAAAGATGTGAGTTTTAAGGCTTTAAAAAACAGTAGTAGAACGATAACATTAACTAAATATGTGTATTCCTTATTGAAAAGAACTATAGTATTAGTGAATAATATTTAGTAAATATTATCGTTCTACTAGTGTTTTTAATCCTTACAACTCACAACTTTACTTAATTTTAGCACAACCTACCTCCCTCTTTAATCTTCTTTCGTATTATTCATTATTTAGTCATAATTTTATCAAAATTATTTGCTATTTCACCGGCGCAATCAAACATACAAAATTTTTGTTTATTTTAGCTTTCTAAAATTTCAGCGCACTACGTTGAAAAATTAGCCTCTAAAGTCCTCCTAAACGATATGTTTAGAAAAATTCCCTTGTCGTAGCAAAGCTACTCTATAATAATGATGTCTTTTTGTCCACGATCGAAATTCAACAGACCAACGCACACACACACACACACATACACACACACACACATACACACACACACACACACACACACACACACAGATTACCATCACATTTTTCTTCAAATATAGTTAAGTTATAAAATGACTAGCGGCTGTGCCCCTACCATCCAGGGGCTCTATATTCGAAGGGATATTGAAGGGCAGAAAAAAATGCCTAAAACCATACCCAGTCTAAATTATAAAATTATAGCCTTAAACTATCTTAGGACCTATAAGAAGCTTCATTGTAAAGGAAAACCATATCGGTTTAGCAGTTAGAGAGATCCTTCGCTACAGACAAAAACAGCTTACTAATTTGTATACTAGGATATATTTTTTATTGCTGCGTTACATATTAAAACATTGTTCTTTAAATAGTACTTTTTGATAATTAATATTTCTATGCATATTTTCCTTATTTTTCTCTCCCCCTTTCATCATAAATTTACTCTCCTAAATCTTTCTTTCTCCTTTTTTCTTTCTTTTAAACTTTCCCCCTTTTCCCCCTCTTAGAATAACTCCTTTCAGTGCATGGATGTACAGGGATAGGAAAATGGACGAAAAATTTGTTTAAACAAATAACTTTTCTGTTTACTAAAAATTTTGGTAGATACTTTTAGACATTTGCACCAACCAAGATTCAACAAAAGTACCCAAACAATTAAGAAAGAATTTTGGTTACTAGTACAGTTTTCAGTCCAATGTCCCCTCCCTCCATGATCCTGTGTCCTTTTGCCTCCTTCAATTTACTAGATAGAAATCCCCTTAAGAAAATGTTGTCATATAAAGCAGTAAAAATGAATTTTTGCTAAATTTACAAAATTACAAGTAAATTAAATTAAAAATATATTTTCATTTTAAGATTTGATTATAGAGGTGTTGTGCTTTATCATACTGAGAATCGAGAATCGTTTTTAAACTATTTATTACGAATAAAATATTTCAAAACATAACCCTTCAATAGAGCTGCAATTAGAAATTGCGGTTTTTACTGGACATCCTTTTGGCTAAGAAGCCCTATACATAGCAGAGAGCCTTAAACATTCTTTAATATACAGCGTTAGTTAGGCTTCAATAGCTAAGCCAGTCAATTTTAAACAGTTTTAAACAGACATTATACGAATTTTATAAATAAGCTATTCTTATTAACCCCTACGTGTCATTATATGCTATCGTACTTTCTGCCAGTTCAAATGGAAATTTTGAAATGACTATACTTGAATTGGGTCACATATTGAAGGCGAAGCTTTTATAATTTTAGGACGGGTCCGTTTGTATGTAACGGATAGCTCTGAACGTAAATTTAGGCATGTCAGAATCTCCTTATGGATTTAAAACTTTGCATGTTGATTCTTACAACAATTAGTTATAAAAAAATATAAAGCTTAGAAAAACTAAAAGCATTGCAAGATAAGTTTATTTTAAAATGTTAACCTTGCATAATTTTTAGACTAATATTTTTAAACATGATATAATATTATATTGATAACTGGAAGGCGATAAGGCACAATGTTATTGGAAACTTTAATATGTCTTTATAAAATACTCAAGTTATTAAAACAACTTTTGATAGTGTTGATTGACACATATTTTTTTTATTTTTTTTAACTTGGCTTCTATGGATGTTGTCATCCTTGAAACTAAAAATTTTGCTATAAATAATTTTAAATTTCAGATTCTTAATATTATCATAATGATTCAGTTTACATAAGATAAGGTAATAATAATTTAACAAGAAAGACAACAAGTAGAGCAGCAACAATAAGCTAAAAACATTTTCTATAATGACATTTATGAAATGTTATTTCGTAAATATAGACCGCATGTTAATTTATCTTTAATAGCAAAAGAAATTGAATTAAATAATTTTTCAAGAAAAATTTAATTCAATACTTAGTTTTGTGTTATTTAAATCTATTTTGTATTGTAATGTAAATTCTCATGAAAATGTTTATATTAATGACACTTTGACTGAAGTAAAGTGTTTAATATAATCAAACAATATCTATAATACAAAGTAGCTTGATGTCTGTCCGTCCCTTAAGATCTCAATAACCACGGAACCTACTCTTCAAGGTATATACCTATTGGTCATGTGGTGGTTTTAAGCTATTTTCTTTGGGGATAGGACACCCCCAACCCCTTCAAAACAAAAAAAATCCCCTTCCCATTTTTTTTGTTTATGGGGAAGGTAGTTCACATAAAACTACTGGCAGCATCAGTAATACCTTATTTTTTATTTATTTTTAATTACCTTTTGGGGCAAAGCCCCAAATGGCTAGGGGCGATTCCACCAATAGGAGACTACTAAAGAAACAAACAAGAGATCTCATTGGTTAAAATTGTGTACACATTTTGTTACGTGTTAGGGCATAATCATTTCATTTATTAAGAAAAAAAGTTTTCAATAAATTGTCAAAAACAACATTAAAAAAAAAATAGTCAATTAAATTTGAATAAAATTCCCCGAGGTTATTAAGCAAACGAATAAGAAAACGTTATTAAAGACTTTAGGGATTATTGTAATAAACAGTCTAATGTCCATTCCCTCTCATATACATATGACAATTATATATACCCATAAATATTAAGGGATTAGACCATGGGTACTAAATCTACTTACATCCTCAAGAGTCAAGGATACTAAACTAGGTTACTTATTTTGTAGATTAGATTAGATTTATTATTCTTGGGTGTAAATACATAGAAAAAAAACAATAATAATAAATGAGCTAAATGAGTATGATATACATTTATATATACAGTCTAATTTTATTGATATGGTTAATTTATAAAAAAAATTTCTTCCCAAATGGCAGTTTCCTAAAAAGTAGGAAGTATGCAGTAATGTGTATTTACACATTGTTTTCATACAGGCCATATAAGTAAGACAAAAAAAGAAAAAATATAATAAGCAATAGATAAAATCATATTCGAGAGGAAAGAATGATTATAATTATAATTATAGGAGCAAACGCCTGGGCAATACTAGTTTTTAATTAACTAACATATATAAATTTAGTAAAAGTACCCAAAGTTTTGAGTCAACAAATGTTTATAAAACCAGGTCTTCCTTCTCCCTATATGTATATGAAGTTGTCTTGTATGCTTGTCTACGGAATAGACTTAAACCTGCCCTAAATTTATGAGAAATCAGCAAAATAAGCAATAAGCATACACACATCAAGAATATTTAAACGTTTTTTAGATGGTTGGAGAACCCCATATTTTCATGTACATATTTTGAGGAATGACAACATCCATAAAAGCGAATCTCTGAAACGGTATGACAGACGAACATTAGCTCTTGTACAGTGTCAGAACTGAATATACAAAATAAGAATATATAAGATTTTACAAAATCATACGTAAATTGGTTGCAAAGTTTTTTGAATACAGAATTCTGTTTTAGGACATACTGACATTTTTAGGATTTGATTATAGAGATTAGAGATGCTCATTATATTGAACTTTATTGTTATTTGAATCAGTAGTCCAAAAATCAGATCAATCGGATGATTTTATTGCATAAAAATTGTTGTTAAAAAAATAAAAATACAACATGTTTAAAATAGACGTATGGACATTCTGGTAACGATTATAGGGTTGCTAGCTACGCTTTCTAAATCGTACCTAACAACTACAGGAATCATCATGCAAAGTTTGAAATCGATTGGACAATTCTAACATGCCTAAATTAACGAAAGAAGCTCTCTGTTATGGACGGACTGACGGATGGACGGATGGACCGACCGTAATAATAGAAAAGCTTTGCTTTTAAAAAAAATTGCGGGATATGACCCTATCATATCAACTTTTGAAAATATGATAATGTATTTATGTATTATTAGTATTATTATGGCGAGTTAATAATGACAGTATTAATTATGTCTATGTATTTGACATATCTAATCAGCCGTATATAATCATACCCAATTAAGTCATATCTATCTATCTACCACTTTATATATCTAAATAGAAGCTTTTTATAGTCCCTGTAAAAATGACGTGATACTGGCCTTCCATTGGTATTTTAGTCTGTGTATTGGACTATCATTGGTAATTTTTTATTGTATGATGTTATTTTTATAGGCACTATTAAGAGCTTCATCTAATTAAATTCATATAAATTTATATTTCTAATTATCTATCTATATATATATGTATATATATGTATAAATCTACCTATCTATCTATCTATCTAATTATAATGATTGATGTGTAACCTAATCCTATTATTATCACCTTATAATACATCTATTCATCTTTGTCTTCAAGGGACATTCCATTCCAAAATTTTTATTTGTCAAATATGCATCTTTTTATCACAAGTATTTAAGTATGAAGTTTATTTTGTATTACAAATTGTTTCATGTACATTAGAGTAAAACACTAGAGGGGGAAAGGGTTAAATAACAGTATCTCCCCATCGCAACCACCTTGTGCAACCTTTCTATTGGGTCATTGAAAATCAACCAATGGTGTCGCCTATGTTAACACAGCCAAGTAGCAGAAAATAATTTAGAAGCTGACTAAAGAGGTCTTTGAAAAGGGAATGGAGGTAGTTGTCTGTATATACATCTATACCAAAGATCTGTTTCATGTACAATCTTCAGATGCTTATAACAGATTTGCCATTTTATCATATGTGTATACTGTAAGGTGAAAAATTTCTTAAGGATCAAAAAAGAATCTCATATATGGTTGGTCTGACATATATTTGCTTTTTATGGTAGCTTTATGTGCATGTTTGGGACATTTTGAGCACATTTTATGACCAAATCCGTTCGTTTACGGACAAACATATAAAATATCAGGTTTTCAGTATTAGTGCTGTATTACATCTTACTGTTGTTATTTAATTTCCCTTACCAAAAAGACTAGACTTCTAAATCACTTTGTCTACATCTATTTCAATTCTAAGCTTCGTTAATTATGGATTTTGTAATTCGTGTTCATATTTTTATGTAACGTAGTTTCCCCTTATCTATTAATCTCTGTTTTACTCTATGCTTGGTGAGGCTCTTAAAGTTAAAGAGCTATACTAGAGAGAACAAAAATTTCCCCGAAATCCGGTCCTCATTTTGGAAAGACGAAGAAAGTCACTCAAAAAATCAGCATGTTACGTCATAAAAACGAGGGATTATCTATCTCGTATTTAGGGGTTTTCTTTCCCACCCCTCCTCTCCTCACCCCTCATTTTTTTGACGTCATTGAGGGATTTTCTTTGTCTTCTTATTTTGGTAAAATGGGAGAGGTTTTAACTTCGATGCCATACTATTATCAGGATACAATTAAAATGAAATCTATAACAAGAAACGCTTATTATTGAATACTAATTTAATAAAAAAATTTGTCTTAAAAAGAATTTATATTTCTAAATTTTTATAAAAAAAACTACAAAAATTTTGGTGTTTGTTTATTATTATAGTATTGCTTAGAAAGACCCCTAAGGACTAAGCCACTAGTAGTAGGAAAACCGCTTAATTATACCCATATTCAATTCCAACGCCTCACTGAAATTAGTATAGCTATACCTATGTATTGATGCAATGCCAAAAATATAGAACAATCATGTCTTCAACTCAAAGTTAATCACTACATTGGCTGGCGTGTAAGGATAGAACAATGGACGATAAAATAAGACACCTCACAAATAATTGTAACTATTGTGAAATTTACCATTGAACCGATATGTTTCTCCTTAACAGTTGTCTTCTTATAGGTTCAAATAAGTTTTTATAAATATTTTGTTTTTGGTTATTTCCTCTCTCCCAATAAAGCTAACCCCTATCCCTCTCCCAAAGAAAAATTGCTTATGGAAGCTCGAATTCACCCTCTTATCCCTCTAGAGGCGTAGCCGATATTTTTACAGTAAAAAGACAAAATCTAAACGCTTGAAACAAAAATTTGGAATACCTCTATAGAAAATCAAAATAAATAAATGATCTATCTATTAAAAAATAACAATCACATGTCCTTAATTTCTATTTAATTTATCCTTTTGCATTGAATATATTTCTGTTAATTTTTCATTTTTTCATCAAATTATTACTTCATAAGTTCTGATTATTATTTATTTATTAGACTAATAGAATAATAAAGATAGACAGATACACAAAGAAAGATAAAGAGGAGGAAAAAAAGGATAAGACAATGGTAAAAAAATTATGTTCCGAACACTCCCAATGATAATTAACTAAATAACCTTTCTGAAGATTAAAATTTGAACAAAAGTTTAAACCATAAAATCAAGATTTAATAAAACTACCTAAAGTTTTAAGGCTTCGAATGAGAGAGCATGATTATAAAACTTTGGGAACCATAATAATTTACAGTCAAATGTCCCCTCCCTCCCAGGATGGAAATGTAGTTATAGAAACACTAATATTGCATTATTGGTTGCTCAAAGCAAAGCTTTTCTGTTATTATACTTTCTACATCATTACTAAATACATAAAATAAGAAAAATAAAGTTAAAACCTATTATATAAAGTAGTTAGATTTTAATTTGTTTGAAGCTTAAAATCTCAATAATTACTAAACTATTTTGAATAAGCTTTACATAGGTTCTGTGATTGTTTTTGGCTATTTTATTATGAGATTTAAATCCTAGGATAGTTTTATGCTTTTTTTAACCCTTCTGCCACTTTGAATAAAGATCCCCAAGCTGACAAAGTGAGTTAAAGGGTAGATGTTCAGTTTCATTGAAAAGAGAGGAGAAAAAGAATTACTGAAAATATGCTCGTATTTCTAAAAAATATTGAAACCATAAAATAGTAAAAACATTTAAGTATATTCTAATTCTAATTTAAAAGGTGATACGGTTTAAAACCTTTAATTAGATTTTTAAAGACAAAACGTTATGTTTCCGGTATCTATATATTTGACTCTCTATCTTTATTATGTCTATTGCTTCTAGAGTTAATTATTTTACAAATATTAGATATGTTAGAGAGAGAGAGAGAGAGAGAGAGAGAGAGAGAGAGAGAGAGAGAGAGAGAGAGAGAGAGAGAGAGAGAGAGAGAGAGAGAGAGAGAGAGAATTGACCATATATAAGAATGTTATTGTTTGCTTTTATTATAAATAACAAGTATGACAATATACATAAATAGCAAAGCTCATAGAAGTAAAAACAGTTTACATTTCAGCAAGTTATGTTCATTAGGATATCGTAAATGGCTTGACCGGTTTGTTCATAATCGGTTTTAGGTTATCAAGGCTGGAGGTGAAGCTTTTTATAATTGAAATATCATATACAAACAGACGGACGGACAAATTGATTATTTATGTTATAACTATCCTATTATATAAAGTAATAAGCTTTTTTTCTGTCTGTAGCGAAGGATCTCGCTAACTAACGAGCCCCTAGATGCTAGGGGCGCAGCTACTAGTATAGTATATGCTTGTTCTAACCCACGACCGTGGCTCAACATGTAGCGCATCCGCTCGTCGTCGGGAAGGTGATAGGTTCAAATCTCGGTCCGACACCGCGTCATAACTAAAGACGTTAAAATTGGTTCCTACTGCTGCTATGTCAGATGCGCGACATAAATAGTTAGAGTATGGGGGAATGTCTTGGCCCAAAACAGGCGCAACTCATTACCATCCACAGTTCTTCTCAGACAAAGGTCGTGCAATCAAAGTGTTGGTTGTCTGATGGGTGTTGATACCCTAGGCGATTGAGCGCGTTACACTACAATTTAAAACGCAGAGTATGTTCAAAGGTGACGTGGAGAGGACGTGTGCCAGAAGCGCCACCACGTCCCTACAGTCAATAGTCAATATGCTTGTTCTAATAATGATATGATCAAATTTATATTATTATTTATCAGTAGCGAGGTATTTCTATAATTCAAAATGTCCGTCAGTAAGCTACATTTTAAAGGGATTTTTCCTGCTTCTATTAAAAATAGACAACTGACAAACCCCAAACTGTCCCAGTTTGAGCAAGACGATTCCAGTGACGTCACATACGTTTCGGGAAAGAAAAAGGGAAGGGGGGAAGAAAATCTCTTCAAAAGAGATGGGAGAAAAGGGAAGAGATTTTCTTTCCCCCTTCCCTTTTTATATGACGTCACAGGAATTGTCTCGCTCAAACTGGGACAGTTTTGGGTTTGTCAGACAACTGATTTGTTTTTTAAAGATGAGCATCCAGAATAGTTTTTTCTCGCACCGTATTATAAACGGCTTTCGTATATTCGTAGAAAGCTGGATGCAATACGATGCTAGGCATAGTTTTTTCGTATGGATGAGAACCGGTTCCTATCCACCGGATTCGAATGAATACGAGAACATAATTTACTTGGTCCGTTATGTCACAAAATATGCCACAAAAATATAAATATTAACTAAATACAATTTTTTGCTTTGCTACTTATGTAGGTTGTCATCCTTGTTTATATACATGAATTGCTTGTTCATATAAAAAAGAACATAATATGTAAATATAATTGAGTTTTCTCTTTTTTATTCTTTTCCTTTCTTTATGTACTAGCGGTTACGCCTCTAGAAGCCTCTAGGGGCACTTAAAGTGGCAGAGGAAAAAGAATCCCACCCCCCCCCTTCCTTTTTCGATTTGAGTTTTAAAAGAAAACTTTTGGCAGGCCGCTATCTTTTCTGTGGGGGGGGGGGGGGGGTGGGGGATGAATATACCCTCCCCAAAATAGTTAAAAACCTTTCGAGGATCTATAAGAGGCTTCACTATATTGGATCAATGATTAGCGAGATCTTTCACTGCAGACAAAAAAACTTACTAATTTGTATAATTGGATACTCTTAATATTGCATACGATAATATAATCTGAAGTAAATAATATAATTAAATACAGCTTGACTTCAATAAAGCTGTTGAGAGATTAAAATATTTTATGATATCTATGATACAAAGTAGCTTGGTGTATGTCTCTCCGTCCGTCTGTCCCTTAAGATCTCGGTAACCAATAAACCGATCAGATTCTACTCTTTAGGGAATATACCTACTGGTCCAGTGGTGGTTTTAGGTTATTTTCTTGGGGCGTGGGACACCCCCCACCCCCCAAAAAATAAAAAAAATTCCCCTCAATTTTTTTTGATGAATATGAAACACCAACTATTTGGTGCTGCACCACATGTACTACATTACTACAGAGGGTAGGGGCGAAGCCGTTAGTGGGTTATAATTTACAAAACGTTTCTTATAGATTCAATCAATTAAATTGAATGAAAAAAGACTGTATGTATATGTTGTCCATAGGCCTAGCCCTTCGTTTCTGAAAACAACATAAAATAATTATGATTAAGTTTATATAAGAAACAATCTTTGGTGTCAAATAGTAATTAAATATGATATTTTTATCGATTTCAGATTGCTGTATACTGTCTACTATCCAACATACGTTGAATTATTCAAGATAGCCAAAACTTGATACCTATCTATCTATCCCTAATCCCTGGCTATCTGTGGATGTAAGCTGAGCCAAATGTTTAGACAATGAAAGAAGAATTGGTGAGATAATACACGGACAACGAGGTGTGGAGATATAAAGCGAGTTCTAAGGACAATTTTAGTTGCGGGTCTAAGACCTTTCCCCTATGTAACACTACCACTACTTCAATGCGTCATAAAGTACCTATTTGCGTCACTTAAACAATACATGGGGTGTGGAGAAATAAAGCCAGTTCTGAGAATAATTTTAGTTGCAGGGCAACAGTCTCTCTCCTCTAACACAACCACCACTTTAATGCGCTTAAAAAAATACCTATTTGCGTCACCAAAATAATACACATACAATGAGGTGTAGAGAAAGAAAGCTAAGAACAATTTTAGTTGCGGTGGCTACAGACTCTCCTCTCCCCTATGTAACACTACCAATAATCCAATGCATCACAAAGTACCTCATTGCATCACTACAACGAAATTAATCAAGTAATTTTAGGCATAGTCCCTTTTTGTCGTACTACTGTAAAAATATGACAAAATGCCACTTAAAAAGCAATGTCACGAAATGGACTATACCCATAATTTATTGTATACAATGTTGGAGATGCGACCCTCAATTTTCAAATTCTTTGAACGTACATATGAGACTTTTACAGAAATGCTTCGCATCCACAACTATCTATCTATGCTTGATATAAAGTCAACACTTTATAGATCATATTATGAACCTTTGATTGACACGTGCCCTGCAATTAACTAGTAGCACTCAGGGGCAAGACACAATTACTTTAGCTAGGCCCAAGGCATTATTTGTATCAATTTATGCATTCATAGGCCTATCCTTACCTATATGACACCATATATGGGTAACGCTAGCCTATTCATGGTAATCTGTATGTGATTTGCTAATAGTATATGTTTATTAAAGATATTATGTTTATAGTTAATGTAATCATACAAACAACTAGTTCAAATATGTATGCCTACAACCATGCCTGATTTACGTCACATATTAACACACAGATATTTAATTGCACAGACAAACACTAAAATCCTGGTCCAGAGCTAATGTTATAGCATGTACCTCTTGAATTTATTCAGTTATTTACTAACTCTCCTACCATCAACTTCTCTTTCTGGCTTTAAAAGGTAATGACTTAGTTGTTTGGCATGCATTGTAGTTTAAATTTAGGCCCCTTAGTACTTAGCATGAATTGAGCTCAGGCCTTATGTTAGAACTCTAACACTTAGCACAATTCACTGCTTGGGACTTAGGGCATATTTCTGTCCTACTCTACTTATAATTTTAACACTTATCCTGTAAATATTTTCATACTTAACTTATGCACTTGTGATATAAATACACTTTATAAAAACATTTTCCTTCCTTAATACTTAATATACTTATACAATTCTGATCGAATATCAAAACCAACCATTTATTCTTAGGTTAAAGCAACATAATACTTCGCGTGGGTCTTTTGTTGAGCTTCCACCAGCTCAACCAAATTCGTATTATACTTGTGGGAATAGAGGGTTAAGCATTCTAAACAAACGAACCGACGATGAGAATGTCTATGTGTATTGCATTAAAATTAGGTTTTAGTAGTACTCATAGAAGAGCGGTCTCCATACCTAACTATGGACAAACGCCCCATTCGCACACACAATGTACATTAAATTTTTTGCATCTACCTAAATTTTGTCCCATAAGCAAACAAATGCCTGTAGAGACCAGTTACCACACACACAAACATACTCTTTTACATTTCCTAAAAATGTCATTAAATGAACTATATTATTCATGTAATACAGTTCATTATTATATATTTTCAAATTGTAATCATAGCTCTTTCTTTTAAAATATATTTTATAGGCCAGTAAACTGAACACAGTAATAGTGTCTGGCTGATTATGACGTAACAAAAAATATTAGCCAATGAGAGGCCACTATAAATTTTACCATTGGTCAATAACGGCCTCTCATTGGCTATTTTTTTTTGTTACGTCATAATCAGTCAGACACTATTACTGTGTTCCAGTAAACTTATTTTCAATCTCAAACACAGTAGACACTATACTGTGATATTTTGTTAATACATAACTATGGAAACCAATAGAAGTGTAAGGGGAAATTTATAAAAATTGGCCAAAAATCAGATATCCATATCACTTTTACATTTTCCAACAAAAGGATACTAACTAGACTTTTTAGAAACAAAAAAATTCAAAACGGAATTCCGTTGCTTTCACACAAATAACTTTGTTGAGCACTGAAACCCCCCTTTCCTTAATTTTAAAAGCAAATTAAAAATAAAGTGGGAGGTTTTTGTTTGTTCAATACTTTAGTAAAAATATTGGAGCTATATCCTACCAGTGCTCAATAGACACTTTCTGTGAAATACCCGTTGTAGAGTGACCAAATGGGTGATTTATTTATCGCCCATTGTCGTATCCCTGTAAATCCTGAGTTTTTAATCAAGTAGAGTATATAGCAACCACCCAAAAAGTAAAGTGATAATTGGAACTAACTAAGATTAATCACACACACACACACACACACACACACAAACATACACATACACACAAACAAACACACATTAATACACACACACACAAATACACACACACACACACACACACACACACACACATAGATATTAGATAAGGGATATAGGAATACTTTACCGAGCCTTTGAGGTGGTGGGGGTTTAGTTAGTAGTCGTCCCCCTTTCTTTTAATTGCAATTTTAAAAAGAAAAAGTATAGCACCCTTGTAAGAAGGGAAGTCCAGTAAGTCATACAAGCGGTCTCTAGTGCTAGAAATTCTTTTCTAGGGACTATTTCTCTTGGGAGGGCTGTTGTACCCATCGCCTAGTAGTTATAAACCTTCCTAGGACTTTGTTCGGTTCAGCAGTTAACGAGAAGCTTCGGTACAGACAGACATACTCACAGATCCTGTTACTTTATTATAAAGATAAACAGAAAATGGCAAAAGGTAATATGTTACCCCTAGTTTTAAATGGGCAATGCATTCTCTCCACTATTAATGTAGCTATCACATCTGACGTAGCAGAAGTAGATACAGCCCTTAACATATTTGGTTATGATGTGTTTTAGGCAGAGATTCGAACCCATCAACTCCAAAAGCGAATGCCCGTTGTGTTACACTACCGTTGCGTTAAATATTTTTTTTTATAGCATATTTACCTATCTTTATATCTCTACAAAATAAATCAGGGAAAAAACTGTAGATCACATAATTTATCTGTTTTCGTCTAATGAAGAGTGTTGAAACGTCTATATGGAGTGCGACAGAGTCAAGATAATAAAAAACGTTTCAGTGATTTATTTTATATTAGTTAAAGACATGTAAAATAGTGATTTAGAAAAAAACAATTGTAATAAGAAAGAAAGAAATATCAAAGTGTAAACATGAATTGGGTAAGTCGATTTTTTTTTAGTAGCAAAGCTACTCTTCAAGTTTATTTTATCTATCGGTTTCAATGAAACACGGAGATGCTGTCTAAAATGGTGCAAAAAATGGGGACAAATTTCAAATTGATTTGACGGGGCTGTTTATTTACGTCACAAGTGAGGGGAAAGAAAAGGGAAGGAGGAAAGAAACCCCCTAGAAAAGAGATGGGGGTATGACGTCACACGCCAAAACAATTTGAAATTTGTCCCCATTTTTTGCACCATTTTAGACAGCATCTCCGTGTTTCATTGAAACCGATAGATAAAATAAACTTGAAGTATCTCCGAAGTATTTTAGCATTTAAACACACACAAAAAAAACTTGTTTGCACAACATTTGTGTAAAAGTCATAATGAGGGGGGGGGGGGGGGAACATTGGGATGTAAATTAAACTCTTGAAAAAAACTTTTTAAACTGTAATTATTTTTTTTAATATTAACTAATATTACATCCTAAAGAAATGCAAATTTTATTTAATCATAGTTGTAGTTGCATTGTATATCATTTATCGCCTATTGTTTTATCCATTAAGATCCCTAAATCAAAGGCGTAAACGTCAAGAACGTAATATTTTCTAGGACACAGTATAACTTTTGTAGATCGATTAGCCCTAATTTTAAAAAAAGCTGTGCTTATAACAGTTTTAAATTTAGAACAATGTATTAAAAGTATTTAGGACCAATCGAAAAATTGTATAAATTTCAACTGAAATAGATTTATTTGAAAAATGTAAATTCATGTTTAGGAATTTGTAGAGTTGAAATATTGTTCATTCATTATCACTAAAAATATAAAGTAACAAAATAATCTAATCTGTAATTCTAGTCAATAAGGAATCTATCTTCTTCTATAATACAAAGTATTGCCATTTCTGTCTTTTTGTTTATTTATACCAAAGGATCTCACTAACCGCGGAACCGATCGGGTTCTCCTTTACAGGGTAGCTTCTCATAGGTCCCGGAAAGATTTATAACTATTTTGAGTAAGGGTACCACCGGCCTCCCAAGAGAAATCGCCCATAGAAAAAAATTTATCCCCCTCCCCGAAACGATATCTATAATACAAAGTAGAACGATGTCTGTCCGTCTGTCCGTCTGTCTGTCCGTCTGAAGCTTAAGATCTCAGTAACCGCTGAACCGAATGGGCTCTACTCTTCAGGGAATATACCTACTGGTCCTGTGGTGGTTTTAAGATATTTTCTTGGGGGGGGGGGGGGTGTTACACCCCCAACTTCCCCAAAAACAAAAAAATCCCCCCCCCTTATTTTTTATTTTGCTCTGCTACAGGCTGCCGCAGGCTGCATTTTTTTTTTTTTTTTTTTTTGTTACCTTTGTGGAAGGTTTTCACACTTTTTTTACCATCTCTTGGGGCAAAGCCCCTAGAGGCTAGGGGCGAAGCCGCTAGTATTATATAAAGTAGAAAGCTTATTTTGTTTAAAACTAAAGATCCCGGAAATTGCTGGTCTAAATTGATTGTATTTTAAAGGGAGGCGTTGTAAGTGTCTTTGAATGGTTTTAGACTATTTTTATAGATATTTTTTCAAATATAGATTTCATTGATTAACTGACAATTTCTGATTCCAATAGTTTTTTATCTAAATTATTTGCCCATTATTACTGTATAATACTTGATTATTTTAACTGTTCTTTCTTAATGTCTAATGTTTTCGAGTTTTCTCTTTCGCACTCTGTAATACTTTACTGTTCTTGATAAAACAATATTTTTTGTAATATTATCTAAATAATTAATTAATTTTGCTATTTATTTCTGAATCATACTTTCCTGTCTTCTTTTTTTGGTTGTTTTGTATGTATTACTATAGAGTAACCATTTATCAAAAATAATCTATTTAGCACAAATGTACAAAGCCTTTTCACAAAATAGCAGATTTTAATTGCTGTTGATAGCTGTAACTCTCGCTCTTTCTCTCTTCCTTATTATCTTTCTCTGTCTGTCTGTCTGTTTCTCTGTCTGTCTGTCTGTCTCTCTGTCTGTCTGTCTGTCTCTCTCTTTCTCTCTCTCTCTCTCTCTCTCTCTCTCTCTCTCTCTCTCTCTATCTATCTATCTTTCTCTGTCTCTCTCTGTCTCTCTCTGTTTCTCTCTGTCTCTCTCTGTCTCTCTCTGTCTCTCTCTCTCTATCTCTCTGTATCTCTCTCTGTATCTCTCTGTCTCTCTCTCTCTCTCTCTGTCTCTCTCTCTCTCTCTCTCTGTCTCTCTTTCTCTCTCTCTCTCTCTCTCTCTCTCTCTCTCTCTCTCTCTCTCTCTCTGTCTCTCTCTCTCTCTCTTTTTATCTATCTATCTATCTCTCTCTCTATCTCTCTCTCTCTCTCTCTCTTTTTATTCTTCTTTCTTCTCTATATAATACTATTTCTCTCTTTATAAGATAAAGTTAAATTTTTTCAATAAAATTTCATAATATTAGCCGTAAGACTGCCCCAATCCGTCTTTTAATCTGCGCTTATTGAAAATTATAAGACCTATAAATTATGTGTACGAACATATATTGTTGTTTGATGTTTCAGTGAAAATGTTTTTTTTTTGCATAAAAATTATTTATCCTTTCATTTATCACTATTAAATGCTCCTAGAGGCCTCAAGGAGCACTTTTGGGAGGGGGGAGGGTTTGGGTGTTCGAACCCTCCTCATTTTCTTTTTAAACCATCCCAAAACTGACTTACATTGAAGAATAAAATAGCCTTAAACCACCTTATAGCCTTATGGCCATAAAATAGAAAACTTAATCGTTTCAGTGGTCAACAAGATCCTAACAGACAAACATATATTAAATACACTTTACTAATTATTTGTTGATTATACATTTGATATCCACGAAAAGCTGTTTACAATACGATGAAAGAAATAACTATTCTCGACTACGTCTAGGTCTTTTTATGTTGGTTAAATTATTTTAGGCGTATTTTCTTCAGTGAAACTTTCCCTGTACACCATTTGATCTTGGTTTATTTGTAGGCCTTATTAAGCAGCTTATAACGATGTGCTAGAATAACATGTACGTTCAGCCGTTTAGCAGTTAGTAGCCTTTAAAGTTCATTGACTTTTGGAGATAATTGTTCCCAGGAACATCTTACTATGAACTGCAAAGAGCACAACACCACAATACAACATAATTCATAATAAGGTTATGGAGTTGTTACTGCCTTTGTTACTTGTTCTGCCATTCTGCACAACCTTGTCCCTGCTGGACCTACGCAAGATGTCGCCCTGCAAGTTCAACCCTCTGTGCCTTTGCTCAGCTTCAGGTAGATAGTTGGTAGCCCGGAGAGTCCCATCTCAATGAATTGCAAACCTGATTAATCCTTAAAGATTTAGGTTCACTGCAAGCCTAACATGCAAGGGGGGGGGGTAATATCGCCCTGTAAATTATAATCTTTTTAGTCTTTCAGTTTTTCAGTTTTTCAGGTATCAAGTTGGTTCAAGTCCTATCGCAACTAATATTAGTACTTGGTTAATCTTTTAAAGTTTTGAGGGGGATGGGGGGGGGGGGGAGGTATAGGCCTTTACTTCAGGCACCAAGTTGGCGGTTTGAGTCCCAACAAATTAGGTAAAATAATTAAGAAGCTGTATAAAATTACAAAACATATGACCAATAATAGGCCAATACACAGACTAAATTATCAATGACAGTCTGAATGGCAGGTTTTTTTTCAAAATAGAAAATATTTTTCTTTCTAAATAAACAATAATTACTTGAGGGAGGTAACTACACATCCCCCACACGAGCAAATAGTTTGACATATATCGTTGGGAAGAATTTTTAAAATTTTTAAATATGATTTTAGGTGAAGACCTTGGAGCAGTACAATGTGATGGAATAGAACTACCAACTATACCTCAACAATTATTGGTAGGCTATCTATCTACCTATCTATCTATTTATCTTTATATTTATCTATCTATGTATCCATATAAAT